>NW_006994855.1:946677-1005560 GCF_000164805.1 Carlito syrichta
GATGAGGTCTCGCCTGCCCAGGCGGGTCTCGAACCCACGGGCTCAGGCAATTCACTCACCTCAGCCTCCCAAAGGTTCGGGATTACAGGCTGAGCCACTGAACCCGGCTTCTCCTTCTTCTTTTTTTTTTTAAAAAAAAATAATCCTGTATAAACCAGAAAATAGAAACCAGTAAATTTGCAAACAATGCTGATTTGTGTTCTCTCATGTTTTTAAAAGGGCAGAGGCTTGCATGTCTGTCCTCCATGTCCTCCATTCTATTGTGTGTGAGAGCAGCTGATGGGGTGGGGCAGAACGTTCACAGCTCTGGAAACTGGCTCATACTGGCTGCCAAGTTAACTCTGAGAATTCACACTTCCTTTTGGGACAAGTTAAAAATGGGTCAGTACATGGACTGAAGCACCTTAAAGGCTTGCTATGCAGGAAACAAAAGTTAACAACTCATGGGAACTTGTTAAGTTTTATGTTGCTATTCTGTTCACACCTGGAACTGAATGTCAGGGGAATGCTGACCAGCCTAAGGAAGGCTATGAGAAAGGAAGTACAAGAAAGCGTTGAAGAATAAGAGGAGGCCACACAGAATAAAGAACATTTTAAACTATTTCTTGGAGGTTATCAAGTATAGTCTCTTCATTATGAAGAGGAGGAAAGGACGGAGGAAGAGAGTTAGGAAGAAAGGAAAGAGGAAGGAAGATTGGCCTACGGCAGGGAAGGGAATCACCTTAGTTCATGAAGATAATTATTACCTGAGATGGAACAAAAAGTCTCTAACTTTGGCCCTTAGTACGGGATGTGTTTCAAAACAACTTATTTGTTGTTGTTTTAGGTATGGTGCTTATTAACTGAGTGCAAAAAGTTAAAAATAACTGCACTGCTGCTAATCTTGGAAATGTTTAGGTATAGTGATGTGACACTTTCACATACCTCTATCGGGCAATCCACACAGAAACATGTCCATGGGATAGGAGCTGGTTCATTGTCTTACTGAGCACCAGTTGTGTGTTTTGGGGCAACTTACCTTCCTATGGCTCAGGTTCCATATTTGTAATTGGGGATGGTAATTCTAATAAGGTGTTTTGAGTGTGTAAAAATTGAAATGTTAGACATGAAGAACTTATAATAGGGCTTAGTAACTGTCAAAAATATTGAACATTATTAGTATGACGATTATTATTCGTATGTACTTAACACAATTCCTCGTTACAAAGTACTTGATAATAGTGGTTTGGACTGGAGTATGTCGGCTTTTGTTCTGTATTACTGGTCTACTGGCCACTGTTATTTTTATTTCTTTGTATTTTTCTGTCATTTCTGAGAGGTAGCAGATGTGAGCACTGTCCAGTGAGAACCATATTGCTTAGGTTGGTTGTCTTTGCCGGAAAACTCTATCCTCTCACTCTATTTCTCCCATCCTTTTAATTCATCTGGACAATTCTATTGCTTTTTCTACTCCATTTATCTTTTCCCGTATTATTTCTTTTCGATCTGGCTTTCTGTTAGCTCACCTCTTTTATTATTGAACTCACACTTCTGGTATTCCAATCACCATTGTGTTTTCTCACCCTACTAACAGGAATGTGCAAAATATATTCTCTTGCTCAGATTCCTTCTGTGAGCAGGGGCTTCCTGCCTCTCCTTGACTCTCTGCAGGATTTAAAGGACCACTGCATGCTTGTTTAGCTTGCTTAGCAGGAGGAGACTGGTGACAGACCACTAAGAATAATTAGCCTCCCTGATTGTCCTCTTGCAGCCACCTCACAGTCATGGAGAAACTCAGACTTGCTTCACATTTTGACCTGTCCTGTGGTGTTTGTACCTCAATGTGCCTCATTACATTAGTATTTTCTTCAAAGCATGAATGCTACTGAAATCCTCCAGAAAGCTTGCATTTCTAAAAAAAAAAAAAGTAAAAGTTAATATTTTTAAATAGTTGACATATCATGACTCACTGTTTTGACATTCCACTGAAATAATTTATGAGTGTTTTACATCTTTACATTTAAATGCATCTGATCCCCCTTTGAAGTAGCTAAAAACGGTTACAGACCCAGTACCAGCTGCCTTGTAATCAAGGATTATTTTTTCGGGGGGAAACATCTCTCAATCCCCTGACTCATTTATTTATAAAAGAAAATATGGCAAATTACTCATTCTCCTTCATTTCTTTACTATGCAGTAGACTGCATCATGCAAATTTATAAGGATTAGATTATTTTGTTTTAAAAAAAGAAAATATTGCTAAATTAAATTGTTGTAATAAAGTCCTTACTTATTTAATTGGTATCTAAGTGGGATGACTTTGAAGCATGGCAAAAGATTATATGTAAAATTTAACATAAAATTGGTATTTGAACTCACTGGAATTCCCTTCTTATACAGTCGTATAGCTTTCTTTCTTTTTTTTTTTTTTTTGAGTTGGAGTCTCACTTTGTCGCTCAGACTGGAGTGCAGTGGCTGCTCCCGGCCACCACAGCCTCGACTTGCTGGGCTCCAGCGATCCTTCCGCCCCAGCATTCCAAGTAGCTGGAACTACAGGCACGCGCTACCAGGCCCGGCTCATTTTGATTTATTGTAGAGATGAGGTCTCGTTGCCCAGGCGGGTCTCGAACCCGCGGGCTCAGGCAATCCACTCACCTCAGCCTCCCAAAGCGCAGGATTACAGGCTGAGCCACCAAGCCCAGCTTATAGCTTTCTTGAAAACAAAGTAACAATTTTATATTTATACCATCCCAGAGCATCTAACAAAGCGAAACACACAGCTGATGAAAAATAAATGTTTGTTAAATGAACTGAGTATAAGCAGTATCAGGGAGATGCTAAAAATGACACCTCCTAGAGACTGAAAAAAGAAAATTGTTATACTTTCCCCTGTTTTCTACATCTGCAATTTCGCTGTGTGTGTGTGTGTGTGTGTGTGTGTTTGGGCAGCACACACACTCCAGATGTCCATTTCGTAGAGACACTTTTAGTTTCTAGCCCAAGACCAAGAAAGTTTCAATTCTGTCTTCTCAGGCATCTCACTCATATCTCTCCTGTGTGTGTTCCCTCCTGCTGATACTTTTTTCACTGCGTATTCACATATTCCAAATATCTTTCTCTTTCATTTCAAAGATGTTAAACTGAAACTGACTCGTGTCTAATATTTTTCCTCCCTTCCTGAGAAAACTTTTGATCATGAAAGCAAACATAGTTATCTGAAAATTCTGCCCCGTTGCAATTATTATTGATAGTAATCAAGACGTCTTTAGATAAACTGATCTACCTCTTAACTTGTAAATGTCATATTTCTCTTCCATCTGGTGAATATTTACTCATATTTCATTGCCCTGCTTAAAATCTTCATTTCTATGTGACTTTGCTTCATTTGGAAATAGTTGTTTCTGCAATAGCTTTCTGTATGGGCTGCTGTTACATGTATCTCCATGCATACTAACTAATATTCATATGCCTTTTTTTCAAGTTCTAACATACAATTACTGGAGGTTCAAACCATCTCTTACACCTGTTTGTAGTTGATAGCCAGAGTGAAGGACAGCCTGGTTCCTAAGCTCTCTGCAGAACAAATGATGTCTGCAGAAAAAATACATTTTATATATACGTTTATATATAACAATAGCTTTATTTGAAGGAAGAAACTTGTAAACAGATTAATGTGGAATTAAACCTTTATGTTTTAACAAGGTAAGTGCTGAGATAGATTTCAAAGACAAATAGTTTTTATGGAATAAAATAATATACTGAGTTAACTTTTATATTGATATCTGCTACACACAATTTATATTTTAACTTGTTTACAAACAGATGGCAATGATTTAATTCAGTAAACTTTCAGAAATTTGGAGTAATATAAAAGTGTAATCTTATGAAATGTGTTGATGTAAAAGACAATAAACCTGAATGACAGTGCTAAATTAAGTATTATTAGATATGTGCTTATTTCATTATTAAAAGCAAGACATACAAATATCCTAGAAAAGCATTGTTAGAAATTTCTTCATTGATTCAATTTTGTTCATGAACAAAAGTTATTTTATCATCTCTACCCATGTATTTTAAGGATTTTAAAAAGTCTACCTAAAAAGAAGTGAAATGCTTTTACCAGCATAAGACATGACCTACTATGTTAACTTAGAAATTGTGCAATTGCTCTGTAAGTTAGAGGTTTCCCTTTAAGAAAGTTTACTTAAAGTGTTTGCACTAATTTAACCACATTTATGCTGATACAATAAAACGTTTTGAAGAAGAGAAAAAAACTGATCATATTGTTCAGGGGAGGTTAGGCTCTGAAAAAAAAAAGACTAAAGCTTCAGGGTATTTCTCAGTAAAGATGAGAATTTGCTCATGTAAGAGTCCTGGGCAGTGTTTAGGGTGGTGGTGTATTCCTGACCCTTGCACTATTAAAAGACTGAGGCTTCCATTGCCCTCCTGCCTTCCTCACACCCACTGTTGTTTCTGCTCACAGACAGCTGAAGTTATTTAGCATAAGAGAGGGTACTGGGAAGTTTAACAGGCCATTCCTGGGGTTCCTCACTTCTACTCATGCTCCATTGGAAGAGATTTTGTTTCATGAAAAGACTTCTGCCAACGGTAGCCTAACTCAGGACGGATTTCAGTGGGCAGCTGTTAGTCTTCCTACACTTTCCTATTATTCTCTAAATCATGAATTGGCCATTTTCCTAGAACATGTTTCTGAGGCTTTGGAATAGCTTCAATTACTAATAAAAAATTATTGAGGTTTTGGCAACCCCTAGAAAGACTAGTAAAGGTTGCTAATTTTGGTTACTAAAATACTTTTCTATTGCTTAATATGTAGAATGGCTAAAAAATATGTTTTGTGGTTAGGTATCATCTACCTCTCAGTGCCTATAAATAAAGGTGATAAACACAAGGGGAATGAACAATCCTAAGTTGTAAAAGAGTACTTATGGTAGAAAACTCTTTATTCAGTACAGAGCAGATAGAATGACATCACTCTACAAACATTAATAGAAATCCTCCAGGCAACGGGCCCTTACCTATGTTTTTGGTAAATCCATTTGCCTCCCTGTAGAACATATTTTTAAAATTGGGAAACATAGCATACATTCACAAATGGGCCAAAATGAAATTCACACCCCAATCCTTGATCACAAGAGAAAAGCCAGTATAACACTCTCTGTGTCCAAGAATAGAACACGTCAACGCCTCTCACGTTTCTCCCTGACTCCCACTCAAAGACAGCCTTTCTCTTAATGTCGTGATGACAGCTATCTTGTTCTTTTTTTTTAGCAAAAATCTATGGCATCTAAGATCACATTAATCAAATCTGTAGATTACTTTGCCTTAAATGTTTAAATTTATACAGAAGGAATTAAACTCTTTGTGTTCTCTTGTGTTGGGGCTTTGCACAACATTTTGTTTATGAGTTTTATCTATGTTTTTGCCCACAGTGACATTATTTTTTAGGGTAACGATATATAAACACATTGGAATGAGTTAATCTTTATCTACTTATTAATTATCCTGTGTGGTGGCCATAGAATATGTCTGGCAGTCTATATATAATTACTTAGGTAATTGACACTCAGAGAAGGTCCATTTCTATCATCTCTCTTGTATGGTGCTTATATTAACTAGGCCAGCTCTCTTTGGAATTCTCCATTCCATACTCTTCAGAGACATTGCATTCTCCTGGACTCTCCTTCTTTACCTCCTGTAACCTCTCTTCTTGCTCTCCTGTGGATGTCCTCAGGGTTTCAATTCATGGATATCTGCCTTTTTCCCCTCTCTGTGCTCACTACCCTAGAGAATTTATCCTCATAGCCTCAACAATCAAACCTATGTCCATGCATAAAACTGGAGCTGTTATCTTCCACTTGGTATTTTCCGTTCACATTCTGATTAATACATTTTCTAGGAGATCCCAATAACAGATATTATTTGGAAAATTTAAACTTTTCTTCCTTCTGTGTTCTACCTTTCCTAATTTTGTAATTTTTCAACATTCAGAACAACTTGACTATGACTTTAAAATTTATTTACTCAGTTTATTCACTTAAATATGATATTCATCACATAACTCCTGGTAGGGGGTGGTGAAAGAAATACAGTGTAATAATAGTACAGTGTACCACCTACCCTTTATGAAAATAATATTTTTGTTTAATTATTGTCATCTTATACTTGATCTCTTATGCCTGCCTTGTTTAAAATAATGGATAGATTGACTCCTGGATAGTCTTACTGATTTGCAATTCCTCAGACACAGAATTTGAGAATCACTCTTGGTGAAGCATCAGTTTCCTGTGTGAGATCTGTACACGCCTCCACAAAGTAGAGAGAACTTGAGTCCTCTATGCAGACTTACCTACTTGTTCATTACCAGGGAGAGCTCACATTTCTTCATGTGGTTATCTCCCTTGTTCTCAATCCCAAGCCCTTTCCATGATGTCTCTCTGACCCTTTCTTTGTTCTTGCCTGAATCCCAGGATTCATTTAAGACTTACCGTCTCTAAGAAGTCTTTGTGATGCTCCTTAATTTACTGTCTTTTCTTTCTTTTTTGATGACATTCTTGTATTTTTGTTTCTTTATCTAGGTTTAAATCCTTAAACATAAAAGACTACATTTTAAATTTTATTTATGTAACCTTTAGCACCCTCATTAATGCTATATTCTTGGTAGATTCTTACTAGACATTTCTTTCACTTTGTAATTAAGTTGGGAAAAAACTTCAATTATTATTATTTTTTTATTCGCAGAAATTTAGTTTGACAGTTTGTATAGAAGCACTGACCATGTTAATATAAGGTTGAACCCTCTGCTCTCAATAAGTTTTGTTTTCATAGGCATTATTTTGATTCCTAAGGTAGCATTAAGCATAGAAACAAATGACAAATACCCTTAGCTGTACAATCTCTGAGTTATTGCAGAGATTCACACTGCAGTCACACTGAAGAATTCAGATACCAAAGAGTTAGATTGCCCAACATCTTCACCTATAAAATGATAGGTGAATCTGCCTCAGGAATTATATGGAGAATTAGATTTAATACATGCAGAAGGTTTAGTTAATCACCTGGAACATAAAAGTAGGTACTTAATAAACATGAGTTCCCTTTACTCAGATGGAGTTTTAAAAAATGAAACTTTATTTTACCTCAATAACACTTTGTATTTTTAATGTTCTATTTTCAACTTGAATCATCTGTCTCCAAATTACAATAGTGTCTGGACAGTTTCTCTTGATCCCTTCCTGCAGATTAAATAAGTTAATCAAAATTAAAATTAAATTTCAAATTTAAGATTTATTTATGTTTTTAAATTTTTTATTATTTATTTATTTATTTATTTATTTTTATTTTTTATTTTTGAGTTAGAATCTCACTCAGTCACCCAGACTAGAGTGCAGTGGCCGCTCCCGGCCACCGCAACCTCGAGCTGCTGGGCTCCGGCAATCCTTCCGCCTCAGCCTTCCAAGTAGCTGGAACTACAGGCACGCACTACCATGCTGGCTAATTTTTGATTTATTGTAGAGATGAGGTCTCGCCAAGTTGCCCAGGCAGGTCTTGAATCTGCGGGCTGAGGCAATCCACTCACCACAGCCTCCCAAAGTGCTGGGATTGCAGGCTGAGCCACCAAGCCCGGCTCAAATTTAAGATTTAAATGAAATTTATTTTTAAAATTGAAAACTAAATAAAATAAATACCAATTAAGCATGCATTAATAATATTAACTATATAAGTGAGTTGAATTATATTTATAAAATATATAATAAATAAATATATGTATATATTAAAAAAATAATTTGTACTTATGAACTCCAAGCAAGAATGGAGTCTGCAAATAATTATTGCAACCCCATATGCTAAACACTGGGTCAGGAATAATGATGTGAAGGTGATGAATATCCCTTTTCCTTTCTTTCTTTCTTTCTTTCTTTCTTTCTTTCTTTCTTTCTTTCTTTCTTTCTTTCTTTCTCTCTCTCTCTCTCTCTCTCTCTCTCTTCCCCCTACCCCTCTCTTTTTGTCTATTTCTCTTTTGCAAGATCTCACTCTGTTGCCCAGGCTAGTGTACAGTAGCATGATCATAGCTCACTGCAGCCTCTACCTCCTGGACTCAAGCTAGGATGCTTCCACCTCAACCTCCTGTGTAGCTGAGACTGCAGGCACGCACCACCATCGCTGGCTAATTTTTGTATTTTTTTCTAGAGATGAAGTCTCTTTGTGTTTCCTAGAGTGTTATCCAACACCTGGGCTCAAGTGATTCCCCACCTTGGTCTCCCTAGGTGCTGGAATTATAGGTGTGAGTCACTGGGCCTGGCCTGATTTCCCTTTTTGAGTGCTAAACTAGCTGTATAACCAGGATACTGCACAGACACAGGGGACAACTTCCAGCAGATAACAGCAAAGATCGGCCGGCAGAACTCTCACCACACTTTACCTCTTACACGTGCACCTCACTTCCCTTGTTTTTCTAGCAAATCTCAAGGTGCTGTTGTGAGTCTGTGTGCATGAAGGCTCTTGAACGGACTGTGCATTCAAATGCCATAGTGATGCCTGCACATTTCTAAGATTGCAACAAGGAAAAAGAAATGATTTTTCTACCATTGATTTTGGAGGAGCTGTGCCTGTTACCAATCTTCCTGCCAGGTCTCAGAACTTACACATATTTCTTGCATAACTGTTTCGAGGAGCTTTGTGATGAAAGGAGTTTTGTATTTTAAACTTGCACACTCTTTATGCTCTGCCTTCCATTTAATTGGAGTTTGGTAATTTCCTCACTAGGGCATGAGTTCCCATTCTCATCTGTCTTCACTTAAATGCCCAACTGCCTAAATGGCAGCAGCCACCACCTCTAATCCACTCATATGTCTTTCCTTTGAGTTCCTCAATAGAGCAACTGTATCCAGAACAAGCTGGATTTGGAAAAGAGAATAAAGAATGATGACCAGGTATAACTCCATGAAATACAATTGGTCCTGGAAAACTTATACATAAATTGAAAAGCACTTAATACTCTCCCCCCCCAGATATTATCATCGGCAGCTTTTATTAAGGACATTTTTTTGTAGCACCAAGCCTGTGGCAGTATAAATAGGTTTACTTCATCAAGTGGTATATAATAATGTCCAAATTCTTTGCTTTAGGTTGTAAAGAAGCTGTGACATTCAAGGTCAGGATGAAGGTGAGTTTAGAGGAAGTAAGAGTCGAGGAGTACTTAGTCTGGAGGCCAAGGGAAAGTGCAGTGCCATATGCTCTGGAATATTCTGTAAAAACAAATCATAAAAAAAAAAAAAAAACATGAGCCGAGTCAACCTGTCTAGTGTGTCATTGCAGCTGAAATGTTGATGGCATCTGTCTAACAGTAATTGTAGAAGCAGGAGGGGAGAGAGAGAGAAGAAACTGGTATTTCCATTTTTTTTTCTTTCAAGCTTCGTTATCGCACTTTCCCACTGTAGCCATGTAAGGTATTAGTTTGCTTCCTCCAGCCTCTGTGCCTGTGCTCTTTGATTCACAAAACAAGCATTAAATGGTCTGGAAAGGCAGGGAAAGATGTCCTGATATTGTAAACCTTCTGTGAACTCATTTTTCTAAACCTTGATTACCCATCAAAAGTCCATGTCTCAACTATGTCTCAGCTCTAAGGAAATGCTTTCAAAATGACTCCCAGCTTTGTTCGAAGCAAGTAGATTCTTACTCCTTATCAGCTGATGATTGAAGGCAAGTGCTGTGTCTGCTTTGTCAGAGTGGCAGAATGAAGGAAGGGGGAGGACCATGAGGGGCCACGGAGGGTGGAGAAAAGCAGCCCAGGGACAACAATAACGAGGGAGTCACGCCAGGCAGAGAGATGACAGGCACAGGGAGGTAGAGTTCAAAACCAAGGTCATCTGGTTTTGGATGTGTTGACGCATTCTCCGATACAGTACCAGACTCAGAAGTTCCCCAAAAGGGGATCACACTTGTTTATGTCTTGTCTTCCACAGAATGTTCTGTTTTTCACTTTTCCTCCCAGAAAGGCACAGAAATCTGATCACCATCCCCAAGCTCCCGCCTGGGTTTGCTGATTACTTGAGGTACTGTGAGCAAAACGTACAAACACATCTTTTGATCTTTAACCATTGCTCATATTTCAGTCCTCCTTATCCTAACCACATACTGCTGCTGTGCACAGATAGCAAAACCAAGTTTTCTTGTTTCTTTGTAAAAATGAAAATGAGCAGGATGAGCAAGGAATTTAAATTCTCTCTTTATAATATAGTTTTACAGGAACTGTAAGGCAACAATACAGGGCGTTGTTACTTTTCTCTGATGTAAGTCGTGTTAACCAGAATTTGATTGGCATCTTTTAAGCGGCAAAAAAAAAAAAAGTGTCAATTGAGTTCACATTAAATATCTCTGAAGGAATGACATCAATCTCACTTCTTTAAGGCCTGATTATTTGCACTCTGGAATATGTGACACTTTTGTTTTTTGTCTTTTGCCATATAGAACTCATCTGCACTCAGGGTTGGGGGAGTAAGGTGGGACAATAAACACAGAAAAATTTAATAAAAGTCAAAATGTCAATAGGAGACATTGGACGACTTCAATTCCCAGCAAGAAAGTCTAAAAGGGGGAGAAAAATTGGTTCTTGGAGCTCTGCCTGGAAACTTAAGCTGAGGTTTGTTGGATAGATACCTGGAGACACAAGGAATGGTCAGCTCCAGGCCCCAATCACCTCCAGGATTGACTTTGGCATGGGACTGGTAGAGTACCCTTGGGAGGGGAGTGAAAAGGAGAGATTTGTCACACCTCCTATGAACCTCTGAGGTCCTAACCAGGGGAGTGTCAGCCCAGACCCTCCCTCCACACTCCCACCCACATCAGCAATGTGCAGAAAGCTGCCCCAAATCAGGGCAAGGTTACCCATGGGTTCCACGTGGGACCCAGAGATTGGCATCTTCCATCACTCCATAGAGAGGCCCCCACTGCAGGGGTGGTCTGTGTCTCCTGGATACTTTCCCTTTCCTCCCCTCCATCCCACATCTATGACTACACACCCATTTTAGGCACATTTCTCTAGTCACATCTATGTCCGTATGGGCCCAAGACAACTGAAACGGAAACTGGCAGAGGTGGGACAGCCTGGCCTCGCTGGGTCATCAGGCTCCTGACTAGCATGGAGTCACAGAAGTACTCTGCCTCCTAGTCCCCACCCTGCTCTGTGAGAGGGGCAAGGGAGTGATGGCACCTCCTTGGGAGGTGAGTCCACAGCCCTTACCTTAGGCCCAGCCCCAGACAATGCAGTGAAGGAGGCTGCTTTAAAGCTGACTGAGCACCTGAGCCAATATTGAGCCATAGGTCTCCTTCTGGCCAGCTGCCAACCCTCCTAAGGTCACATACAGCTGGAAAGGGAGGCTCTTGAGCTACTGCCCACCAGGGCCCCTAGCACTTGTGCCTGAGGGAGAAGGAAACCCCTGATCTGGAGGAAAAGGCTTGCACTGAATCCAACAGACTGTGAAGGTAAAACAGTGCCAGCAGGTTTCTCCCAGGTCATCCTCCATCCTGCCACCTCTGTCCCTTCAACAGGAGGATCAGAGATGAGAAGTCAAGCAAGAAAACAACAAACTTTCACCCAATAATAGCAACGTTAACAAAGGATAACAACAACAACAAAAAAAGATAAGAGGCCACCCTCACAGATAAGGAAGAACCAGGAAAAAAATAAAAATCACTGGTAATCTCCAAAGCCAAATGATTCAACACCAAAGGGTCCTATCTGATCCCAAGTAATTGCACCTTTCAGAATGACCTGTCCCTGATGACAGACATAAAATTTAGATTGTGGATGGCAAAGAGACTCAGTGAGATCCATGAGAAACTGAACACCCAAATCAACTAGGCCATGAAAGCAGTACAGGAAGTGAAAGTTGACTTGTCTACTCTAAGAAAGAAACAAACTGAACTTCTGGAAATGAACCATTCTCTCAAACTTCAAAACACATTAGCGAGCCTTAACAACAGAATCAGCCAGACAGAGGAAAGAATTTCTGAGCTTGAAGATCAAATTATTGAGTTAACCCAGACTGACAAAAATAAGAAGAAAAGAATGAGGATAAATAAGCAAAGCCTATGAGAGGTTGGAAATTATGTAAAAAACAAAATCTATGCCTGATTGGCATTCCTGAGAAAGAGGGGAAAACAGAACACACTGAAACAAGCCTTCCAAGATGTCATCCAAGAAAACTTTCCCTGTTTCATTAGAAAGGTGACCATACAGGCACAAGAATTTCAGAGAACTCTGGTGAGGTATTACAATGATGGCCATCTCCAAGGCTCATAATAATTGGACTTGTTAAGGTGACCATAAAATAAATAATCCAATAGGCAGCTAGTAAAAAAGAGACAAACTGCTTAGTAAGGGGAACCCATAAAAACTGCAGCAGACTTTTTAGAAGAAGTCTTACAAGCTAGAAAGGGCCAGGGACCCATTTTTAACATTCTTTATTATTTTATTTATTTATTTACTTTGTTTTTTATTTTATTTTTGAGTTAGAGTCTCACTCTGTTGCCCAGACTGGAGTGCAGTGGCCACTCCCGGCCACTGCAGCCTCGACCTGCTGGGTTCCAGTGATCCTTCTGCCTCAGCCTTCCAAGTAGCTGGAACTACAGGCACGTGCTACCATGCCTGGCTATTTTTTTTTTATTTATTGTATAGATGAGGTCTCGCCAAGTTGCTCAGGCGGGTCTTAATTCACTCACCTCAGCCTCCAAAGGCACGGGATTACAGGCTGAGCCACCGAGCCCAGCTATTATTATTTTTAAATTTGGATTCTCACTATCTTGCCCAGGCTTGAGCGCAGTGTCACACTCATGACCACCACAGCCTCGACCTGCTGGACTCAGGTGATCTTTCCACCTAGTCTTCCAAGTAGCTGGAGCCACAGGCATGCACCACCAGACCTGGCTAATTTTTTGATTTTTTGTAGAGACAAGGTCTCTCTGTGTTGCCCAGTCTGGTTTTGAATCCTTTGCCTCTGCTTCCCAAATACTGGGATTACAGCCATGAGCCATCACACCTGGCAGTCATTTTTAACATTCTGACAAAGCAAGTCAGTCAAGAATTTCCTACCCTGTCACACTAAGCTACAATAATGAAGAATTATAATTCTTCCCAGACATGCAATCCTTCAGAGAATGTGCCACCTCCAGCTCAACCCTTCAGGAAATGCTTAAGGAAGTTCTAAACACATAAATGAAAAAATGATTTCATACAACA
The DNA here is from genome assembly GCF_000164805.1 of Carlito syrichta. Classification (NCBI taxonomy): domain Eukaryota; kingdom Metazoa; phylum Chordata; class Mammalia; order Primates; family Tarsiidae; genus Carlito; species Carlito syrichta. Next base: position 959,915 of record NW_006994855.1, read on the forward strand.
CAAAAGCATAGATAAGCACAGAGTTTATAGACCATACAAATCAACCACCAAGCCTAGGACACAAAGCAGCTTGTTAGCAACAATATGAGAGAAACAAACCTCATATATCAATAATTAACTTAAATGTGAGTGGATTGAACATGCCTGTCAAAATACACAGAGTGGCAAATTGAATAAAGAAGCACGATCCACTCTTCTGCTGTCTGCATGAAACCCATCTCAGTACAAATGCCATCCAAAAGCTCAAGGTAAAGGGGTGGAGAAAAATCTTCCATGCAAATGGAAAACAAAAAAGAACAAGAGCAGATATTCTTATATCAGATAAAACATGCATTAAACCAATAAAAGTTAATAAGGACAGTGAAGGTCACTACATAATGTTAAAGGGCTCAATTCACCAGCAATTCATCAGCATCCATCCTGAATGAACATGCACACAACCTAGAAACATCTAGATTTATGAAACAATTGCTAATTAGAAAGGAGGGTATAGGAAGCCATAAAATAATAGTTAAGACTTCAGTACTCTGGTAACAACTTTAGACAGAGCATCAAGGCAGAAAACTAACAAAGAAATTCAGAACCTTAACTCAACACTGGACCAATTAGATCTAATGCATAGACATCTAGAGAACACTTTACCAATCACAGAATATACATTCTTCTCATCAGCACAAGGAACATACCCTAAGATTGACCACATACTCAGTCATAAATCTACCATGAATAAATTTCATAAGGTAAAAATCATACTAACCATCTTCTTAGACCACAGGGGAATAAAAATAAATATCATCACTGACAAGAACCATCAAAAACATGTAGAAATTTTAAAAAAATGCTTGTAAAAGACTTGGGTTCACATAGAAATCAAGACAAAAATAAAATGATTTATAGAGACAAATGAAAGCAAAAACACAACATACTAAATCCTCTGGAATATCAGTGGTGCTGAGCAGGAAGTTTATGACATTGCACACACACATCAAGAAAGTAGAGAGATGTCACACCTAGTGAAGCTGGAAAGACAAGAGCAATCCAATTCCAAGACTAGTAGAAGGATGGAAATTATCAAAGTAAACTCACAGCTAAAGGAAATAGAGACCAAAAATATTATACAAAGGATCAATAAGTAGAAAAATTGGTTCTTTGAAAGCATAAGATTAACAAACACATGGTCTGATAAACAGAAAATAAAAAGAGAGTGGAGGAAAATGTGAATAAACACCATGAGAAACAAAAAAGGCAATGTTACAACCAACCGTGAAGAAATGCAAAAGATTATCAGAGATTACTATGAACATCTGTATGTGACTAAGCTAGAAAATCTAGAGAAAATGGATAAATACCTGCTAGCACACAATCTTCCAAGATTAAAGCAGGGAGAAATTGAAACCTTAAACAGACAAATAATAAGTCAAGGAATTGATTCAATGATAAGTAAGCTCCCCACCAAAAAAGCCCTGGATCAGATGGTTTCTCAGCTGAATTCTACCAGATGTATAAAGAAGACCTAATACTAATGCTACTGAATGTATTCCAAGCAACTGAGAAAGAAGGAATCCTGCCTGTCTCATTCTATGAAGTTAATATCATCCCGACACTCAAAAACAGCAAATACTCAATATCTAAAGAAAAAAACAATACAAACAAACAAAAAACCCCTACAGGCCAATTCCCCTAATGAACAGAAATGTAAAAATTCTCAACGAGATACTAGCAAATTGCATCCAACAGCATACTGTAAGAATAATTCATCATGACCCATGTGTGCATCTCTGTGTGGTCAAATTTCTCTTTTCTCATAATGACACACCAATTATTGATTAGGGCCCACCCTAAACCACCATGATTCCCTCTTAACTAATTACATCTGTAAAAAACCTATGTCCAAACAAACCACCTGTGATACACTAGGGGATGGAACATCAACTATTTGAGAGACATATTGCAACCCATAACATATGTACATACATACATGCATGCATATGCACATATATCTATAAATGACACATGGTAAAAGACAGAATAAGGAGAGCAACACAGTTCAGTGCTGGACAAAAAATAGGGCCTCATTTTCCAATGGGTTGGAAAAGGTGATGGATCAGGAAATAGTCTCAGAACCTGTAAGTAACTTATGCTAAGTACAGCTAGTGTGATTTTGAGTCAAGATTAAAACTGAGGACAATGCAGTGGATAATTTTATTTTCAAGTGGTAGAGATCTCTGCTCAACAAAAGTTAAGGTATATACGGAATTGATTGGCTCACAACCTGAAAAGTTTTGGAGACCTGGTCTAAATCCAAGGGTTCACTTGGAGGTTTCCTGCCCCTCCATGTGACCTGCTGGTGGTGGTAAGATATGATCATCAAGGGAGTGGGCTCTTCTTGTGCTCCAACATGGTGCTGCAGCTTATGGATCTACATGACTTTCAAGAGAGAGAGTTCATTGACCACAACTGGGATTATCTGGAAGAGCGTACAGGAGGATGGCTGTCAAAGAGAAAACATACCTTTCATTAATTCAACATACATTTATTACAGTGTCTGTTTTTACTTTAGTTATCAAAGAGAAGTCACTCTGTAATTGTCATATTATTATAACAATTTATGATTTTTCAAGTAGTCTTCTTTTATGAATTCTTTCATGAGAAATTTCAGAGAACTCTTAGAAATTGTGGGTAAAGGTAAATATAACAGAAGTCTTTCCTTCTACCTCATGCATTGTTAATAATGCCTCCTTATTTGGTTTCTTAGAAGTATGCCGAGTAGTGAATTGGGTTAATTTCATTGTCCACTTGTCCTCCAGTGTTCTTTTGCCACATTGTAAGACATCTCCTGCCCATTTTGTTTCTCCTCTCTCTCACTTTAGTGAGAAAGACTTCTGTTATATTTACCTTTACCCACAATTTCTAAGAGTTCTCTGAAATTTCTCATGAAAGAATTCATAAAAGAAGACTACTTGAAAAATCATAAATTGTTATAATAATATGACAATTACAGAGTGACTTCTCTTTGATAACTAAAGAAAACAGACACTGTAATAAATGTATGTTGAATTAATGAAAGGTATGTTTTCTTCACTTTCACTCTTCTCCAATTTTTATTGCTGCTTTTCTATTTTAATCACGTGTATTCCTGAATATTTGCTTTTTTTTTCTTTCAATTTATCCTAAACACTGAAAATTTTGAACTTTTCTTTCCATGTTTCAGGTAGAGTTGTTACCTATCCTGTTTCTATTTTCTACATTTATACTATTTCCTGGGCTATTTTCTACAAAATTATGAAAAGATATATTCACAATGGAGAATAAGTAATCCAGACAATATATATAGTCATTTTTGCATCTTTAACTTAACTTATTGGGTTTCAACAGGTTTTTTTTTATATACTAGAACTGGTAATAAAGAAGTCAAGTAATAGAAATTTAGATAAAATAAACTTTCTTCTAAAACTTGTTTTTGGGCTTTACTTTTGTATTATTTTAAGCCATAACCCAGTTACTCTAATAATATTTAGTAGATATGAACAGGTTATACTGGTAAAATTAACATAATATTTGGATTAGGACTCTCTTTACATCAAAACATAATAGCGTTTTAAAGTAACATATACCATAAACTAATTACAGTAGAACTGACTTGTAAATACTGAAATACAAAAAATATTCATATTTTGCTTTGGTGAGTCCTAAATTTCATTGGGCAATTTATAATGACCATGAAAATAGCTACAGACCTACATGTTTGATAAATGAAAGACACAAGAATAAAATACAATTTTTTAAAAATATATGTTTGTTAAATTGATATGGAATTTTATATTTGGAACAAAAATAGAGCTGCTGACAGCAATCTTGATTTTTGAAACAACAATGTTTTTACTCTTCAGTATTCTATTTTTCCAACTTTTTTTTTTTACCCTCTCTGGTGATCTGTTTTGCTGAGCCTCTCTTTGGAAGTTGTTGATAATTTTACTTGCAATTAGTAAAGACCCCTACTCAACAAAACTTAAGCAATATAGGGAATTTATTTTCTAGTGCAAATTTATTTATTTTCAACAGATGGAATGGGGCTCAGGAATACCATTCACATGCCTTCCCAGGACCTTCAAGATCTGCTCCTAAATGTTTAGTATATTAATATACTTGAAGCCATGCAATAGATTCAACTTGGCATTTTTACTAAATTTTTACAAATCAAGTTTTAACATATATTATTTGCATTTCTTCATTGCTTCTTTATGTGAGATTAGACTTAGTAGAAACAAATATAAATTTGTACTATTGGGAAAGAGGCCCTTTTGTGGCTCTTCCTTAGCTCAGTAAAAATTATTTTAAATTCTTTTAAAGTGTTTAATCACTGGCTTTAGAATGTGTGTGTGCCAGTAATGACCCATTACCAAACTAACAACCATCATTTAGATCAATAGTTAAAGGTGAGCACACATACATACTTTTAGAATTCCTAACTTAACATTTAGAAAGATATAATGATAATGATTTGTTAAAGCCATTTTATACTCTTACCCATTAAATCTTTGTGCATAAAATGTAGGTACACAAATATTACTGTCTTGAGCCAAGAATTATTATTGTTGTCCTTAATAAATCTGCAATCTTCTATTGTTAGCAAACCAGTGTCTTCCTGAATGCAGATAGTTCAGTACGGTTTTGTAGGCAAATGGATTGACCTCAGAACTGAGATATTTACTATTGATCTGGTTTTCTTTTGGCCTTATTTTTACACAACCTTGATCTTCAGATTGGAATTGGATGTTGAGCCTTAACTAGGCTAAAATCAATTTTTAATAAGAGTCTTCACTGCCTAAGACAGTTGCTCTCTAACTGATAGCATAAACCCATGTTAAATGAAAAAAAAATGTATTTTCAGGCATAATCTTAATAACACATTACGCATTAGGGGAAGCCTCTGTTATAAATTACTGTGCGTACAAACAACTTGTTCACACTCCACAGAGCGTTCAGTAGTTTTTGACTAAAAGACAGCATAACCCTTTTACCCCAACCTCTGTATTCGCCTGATATTGCCCTGAGTGACTTTTTTTTTCCATTCCTCGGATGAAAAAAGTCCTCAGTGGGAAACGGTTTGCTGATGTGAAAGAGGTGAAACAAAAAACGGTGGAAGCACTAAAAAGCATCAAAACCAACACGTTCAAAAACTGTTTTGAACAGTGGAAAAAACATCTTGATAGGTGTATTGCATCAACTGGAGAGTACTTTGAAGTTCACTGAAGCTTAAACATGTGAGAATAAATACACATTTTTTAAAAGTAAAATCTGGAATTTTGTGGGATCTTCCCTCGCGTATTAGAGAACATTTTGATTGCCTTCAATTTTGGACAATTATGGATAAATCTGTTATAATTATTTTTGTGAAGATTGTGTGTGAACATGAGTTTTATGACATTTTGGTAAATACCTAGAAATATAATTGCTGGATCGTGTGAAGAGTGTGCTTGGCTTTATAAGCAAGTGCCAAACTGTCTTCCAAAGTGACTGTGTCATTTTGCATTCCCAAAATGAGAGTTCCTGTTGCTCTACATTCTCACATTTGTTAGCGTTGATGTTTTGGATTTTAGCTGTTCTAATCAATGTGCAGTGAAGTCTCATTTCCTAATGTGATGTGGACTATCTTTTCCTGTGCTTACTTGTCATCTGCATATCTTTCTTGGTGAGGTATCTATTCAGATATTTTGCCCACCTTTAGAAAACACTGTGTCACTTTTGAATGAGTGTTTTTCAGGAGACAGACCATTAAATGTTAGAGCAAAGAGATGAAATTGCCAAAATAATTCACCAATCAATGTCTGTAGCGTTTTTCCATCACTTTTTTACAGGCAGTTTTGCTGAACATATTACAGATTGGATATAGGTTTAATTATATTGTAAGCCTAAGGCTCATGGTTGTAAAAAATTCTGCTGAGGAAAGCTTGGACATTTGCACTCAGACTTGTCCCTTTACGCATAAAGCTACCTTCTTTGGCACATCAGTATGTCCTCTCAGAATCTTCTCTGCCGATCTCTCCAAATTCATTTTTCATCATATCCCAGTAGGCAATATCCACGCAGCTGCATAGAACCATGGGCGGTCCCTGCATGTGTCTTCCATCAACACACTCTGCACTTGCAAACTAGCCACTATCATTCATGCATCAGCTGTGATGCTTCTTTCTCTAGAAATCTTCCTTAACCACTCCTGTGATAAGTTATAGACATAGCAGGTTGGGTGCAGTGACTCACACTTGTAATCCTAGCACTGTGGGAAGCTGAGATGAGAGGATTGCTTGAGCCTAGGAAGTCGAGAACTGCCTAGACAACACAGCAAGACTTCATCTTGGAAGCAGTTTCATCTCTACAAGACTTTGTCTCTACAAAAATAAAATAAATTAGCCAGGAGTGGTGATGTATACCTGTAGTCCCAGCTACTCGAGAGACTGAGGAAGAAGGACTGACTGAGCCCAGCATATTGAGGATGCAGTGAGCCATGATCATGCCACTGCACTCCAGCTTTGGGGACAGAGTGAGACTACAACTCAAACAATTACAAAAAAAAAGTTATAGTCATAGCAACTACTTTGTGTGCTTTATGTGTATTAAATCATTTGCTAGAACAACAGTATAATGGAATAAATAATGGTGTTCCAACTTCATTTGTGAGGAAACAGAAGCAGAGAACTGAATTAGTATGCCCAACATCACTGAGATCGTTTACTAACTGACCCCAGGTCATCCTGGTCACAAGGGCTGTGTTCTCACTCATGTATCTGAAAATTTGAGAGATTCTGGATTCTGGTTTGCCTCATCTGTATAGCAATAGCATTCTGTGAATATGTTAGATAGATATTTTTTCCTCACATCTGGTTTATATCTTCACTTGTGTTCCCCCTCCCCCTCTTGTCTCTCATCTCCTTGATAAGAAGAATTGTGCATATCATATCCTTACAATCAATGACAGTTCAGGAAGCACAATTGGTGTTCAAAACACTGTGATAAATGAAAATATAATTTAAATTATGAAAATAATGTATCAGTTGTAATTTTAAAATAGAATTTAAAGTCAACAATAACTCAAACTGACTTGAAATACACACTTTTGTTGCATTTTATTTATTTTCTTTCCTAATTTATTTTATTTTAAAGATGTGGGGTACAATTCAGGCATACGAGTGGTTGTCATACAGGTAAAGTTTGGGCCTACCTTTGATCCTCACTCTGCCTGGTTTGAGATCAGGTACTCTCATTAATTTTATGTGCCCTCACCGGCAATTTCCAGTTACTAATAATACTTTTTCATAGTATTATGGTAAATGTTCAGGCTTCGCTTATGAGTGAGAAAATGTGGTACTCGTTTGTTTCTGTGATAAATCACTAATTATTATAGATTCTAAATCCATCCAAGTTGCTATGAAGTCCATAATTTTATTCTTTTTTATAGCTGAGTAATATTCCATCGTGCATGTGTACCACATTTTTTTAATCCTGTCCAGTTTTGATGGGTGGCATGGTTGGTTCCAAGTTTTTGATATTGTAAATAGTGCTGCAATAAACATGAGTGCTCAGTTGTATTTTTGTAGAGCGATTTAAGTTCCTCTGGGCATATTCCCAGAAGGGAGGTTGCTGGATCATATGAAATGTCAATTTCTAGTTCTTTTAGGATTTACTGCACTGTTTTCCATAAGTGTTGAACTAGTTTGTATTCCCACAAACAAAGTCAAAGTATTTCCTTTTCTCTGCATCCACACCAGCACCTGTCCTTTTTAGTTTTATTAATGATGGCCATTCTTACGGGAGTTAGGTGATATTTCAATGTGGTTTTAATTTCCATTTCTATGACAATTAGTGAGGATGAGCATTTTTTTCATGTGCCTGTTGGCTGCTTGTATGTCTTCTTTTGAGAAGTGTCAATTCATTTCTTTTGCCCACTTTTTAATAGGGCTGATTGCTTTGTTTTGTTTTTCCTTTAGGTATTTTTGAGTTCCTTGTAGATCCTGGATGTTAGGCCATTGTCAGATATGCAGTTGTCAAATATTTTTTCCCATTCTGTGGGCTGTTTCCCACTATCTTGATGGTTCATTTGCTTTGCAGAAACTTTTCAGTTTCATGAGATCCCTCTTGTCAATCTTGTCTCTTATGGCACTGGCTTTTGGGGTTTTGATCAGGAACTGGCTGCCCATTCTGATTTTTGTAAGGGTGTCTCCTGCATTTTCTAAGATTCGTAAAGTTTGAGGTTTCACATTGAGGTCTTTGATCCATCTGGAGTTAGTTTCTGTGTATAGTGACAGGTAGGTGTCCAGTTTCATTCTTCTGCATATGGTCAGAAAGTTTTTCCAGAACCATTTACTGAATAGGCTCTCTTCTCCCCCGTGGTTGTTATTGGAGGTTTTGTCAAAGGTGAGTTGGTTGAGAAATTGAGGCCTTAGTTCTTCTCCCCCGTGGTTGTTATTGGAGGTTTTGTCAAAGGTGAGTTGGTTGATCAATTGAGGCCCTACTTCTGGAATATCTATCCTGTTCCATTGGTCTGTATGCCTGTTCTTGTATCAATACAAGGCTGTTTTGATTATTGTAGCTTTATTATAAAGTTTAATGTCTGGAGGTGTGATACTTCTGTTTTGTTTCTTTTACTAAGGATTGCTTTTGATATTTGTGGTCATTTATGTTTCCAGTGAATTTCTGTATTGTTGTTTCCAGGTCTGAGAAGGAAGATGTTGGTAATTTAACAAGCATAGCATTGAATCTGCAGATTGCCTTTGGTAGGACGGACAGTGTTGATTCTTTCAGTCTATGAGCATGGAACATTTTTCCATTTGATTGTGTCATCTTTGACTACTTTGAGCAATGTTTTATAGTTTGCTTTGTAAAGATCTTTCACTTCTTTGGTTAGGAAGATGCTGAGGTATTTCTTTGTGTGTGTGTGTGTGTGTGTGTGTGTGGCTATTGAGAATGAGACTGTGCATTGTATTTGTTTTTCTGTTTGTTGTTAATGTATAAGAATATGACTGTCTTTTGCATGTGTTTTGTGTACCCTGAGACTTTGCCAAAGACTTTTATCAGTGCAAGGAGATTTTTCAAAAATTCTCTTGGATTTTTGAGGTATAGGATCATACTATCAGCAAAGACGGATAACTTGACTTTTCCTATTTGAATACCCCTCATCAAGAAGACACATTTTATTTTCAAGAAACTAAGTAAGGGAACATTAAGTCATCTCTAGCAGAAGATACCTGAGTACCATGGGATTCACATAGGAAGAGAGACTAGGATTTTGTGCCTTTAATTTCTGTTGCTACTTAACAAAGACCACAAACCTAGTGACTTGAAACAATCAACATGTATAATCTCACACTGTCTGTGGTGGGCATGACTTGTCTGGGTCACCTGCATATGGCCTCACAAGGTTGCAATTTATATGACAGAAGGCTGTATTCTCTACTCAGGCTTTACTTAAAAAGAGCCTGCTTTTCTTATTTGTTTGTTTGATTTTAGAGTTGGGGTCTTGCTCTATTGCCCAGGCTGGAATGCAGTGGTGCAATCATAGCTTATTACAGTCTCGACCTCCCGGCTTCAAGTGATCCTCCCATCTCAACCTCCCAAATAGCTGGAACTACAGTTATATATGAACATGCCCAGGTTTTTTGTTTGTTTGTTTGTTGTTTTATTTTTGTGTGGCAGGCATTTTTCTATGCTGACCAGACTGGTTTCAAACTCCTGGACTTAAGTGATTCTCTCAACTCGGCCTTCTAAAGTGCTGGAATTACAGGCATGAGCCATTGAGCGAGGCTAGGTCCACCTTTCTTGGTAGAATTTAGTTACTGTCAATCGTGGGACTTAAGACTTCATTTTCTTGCTGACTCTTGGAAGTGGCCACCCTCAGGTCCAGAAGGCTGACCTCAGTCCCTGGTACACAGGAACTTACAATGTAAGTGATCCAAAAACACAACAGTTGACAGCTGCTTCTTCACAGCCAGTAAGGAAGCTAGCAGGAAGGGTGTTGCGGTCCTAAGCGGGAAGTTAAGCATTCATGTTCACATGCTTCCCATCACCATGGCTATACTCTGCTGAATACTGAATAGAGCAAGTCACAAGTCATTCCCACACTAAGGAGAGAGTGGGGGTCCCAGAAGGCAGGGTTTGGGAGAAGAGCCCTTTAATAGTCTGTCTGTCACACAATCAAGGAACATAATTTTTTAGACAGGTCAACAAACTCTCATTTGTGGGTGAGTATATGGTTTCCCTATTTTATGGTTTTTCCAACAAATACAAGCTTGAACATCATTTTGAAGAGTGATAAAGTATTTTGGGGGGATTTAATTTGAAATATACATAGATATGTTTAAGTAAGCAATGACAGCACAACAATCTAATAAATTGCACCATTGGAATATCTTCACAGATCTGCGGCCATATGCTTATCCTTTGAAACATTAGGACTCCTTCAGTAGAGACTGTAAGAATTGTTTGGTCAAGTAATGGTTGAAGGCACATGCATTCTGCATGGAGGATTTTTTTTTTTGAGTTGGAGTCTCACTCGGTTGCCCAGACTGGAGTGCAGTGGCCGCTCCCAGCCACCAAAGCCTTGCCTGCTGGACTCCGGCGATCCTTCCGCCTCAGCCTTCCAAGCAGCCGGAATTACAGACATGCGCTACCACACCAGCTGATTTTTTGCTTTATTGTAGAGATGAAATCTCGCTGCCCAGGCGGGTCTCGAACCCACGGGCTCAGGCAATCCACTCACCTCAGCCTCCCAAAGGCGCGGGATTACAGGCTGAGCCACCGAGCCCGGCTACATGGAGGATTTGTATTATTTTATCATAGGGATGAGGAACAAGAGGGGATCTGGGATCCATTTGGAGACCCGAAATTTGGAAATACAGTATATCCTTTTTGGATGTGCCAGAGGTTAACCATTCCTGACTTCTGAAGGCCCATTTAGTGCTAGGGGCACTGACAGAGGCCTGCACATCAGTGCTTTCCACCCAACTCTAATTATGTAGTTCTTTGTTTTTCATTTTTCGAGGAAATAAGGAAGTATTTTGACACAGGTTGGCTGTGTTGAAGCACAGTAATTATAAGCATTACATCTGGTGATACATTGTTGGGTTCCATTTTTTCTCTACCATTTAAAAAATTGTTGCACAAATTCAATGTTTAATGTAGAGTAGGCTGACTATAACCACCACTTTTTAAAATGTGAATTTGAGTAAACTCCTTAACATCTGCCCTCTGTAATAGAGGGACAATAAGAAGATCCCCCTTGTTGGATCTTTTTGAAGATTAAGTGAGCTGCTTTATATAAAGTGTTTAGGAGATTATTTTGGCTATTTTAAGCACTTTACACATGTTTCCAACTCTTATGCTGGTATTAAGTAGAGGTTTTGTTAAAGCATGTCAACTTCCAGAGTCTTTTGTCAGTTTGAGATGCTGTAACTGAATCTCATAACGTGGGTGGATTATAAACAACAGTAATTCATTTCTCACCATTCTGGAGGATGAAAGTCCAAGGTCAAGGTACCAGCCGACATGGTGTCTGGTGATAATCTGCTTATGGGTTCGTAGATGGCACCTTCTAGCTGTGTATTCATGAGAGAGAGAGAGAGAGAGAGGGAAAGAGGAAAGACAGAGGAGAGAGGGAGAGAGAGAGGGAGGTGGGGTCAGGGGTAATCTACTGTCATTCTCTAATCATGTCACAAAGGCTTCACTTGTTAATACCATCACATTGGGGGTTAGAATTTCAACATACGGATTTTGGAGAGGCACAAACTTTCAGCCCATAGCACAGGACTTCATATCTGTTTATTTTCACTTTCCATGTAAGCCCTCCCAACTTTAAGGGTCTGATTTTACAGATAAATAGAAATAAAGGTATGTTTGGTGTCTAGTCTTGTGAAGTCTATATTGCATACGCAAATCAAATTTTTGTAAGCACATTTTTTGTTCAGATAATTAAGGCAGTTCGTCTGTGTATCATCTGTTTTAATATCCAGGTATTTTAGCAAAAATTTTTAAATGAACTTAATTATTTTACAGAAAAATTCCTTGTAAAATGAAATCAGGGTTCTGCCTTATTTCTACTTTAATTTGGAAATAGTCATTGTTATTGCATACTGCTTGAAATATTTCCTTATGTGATCTGGCATCCTTCCTTGAGGCTTAGATGGTAAAAAATAAAAGAAAGTCTCCAAATTAATTAGAAAGAGGAAATGTATTAAAATTTCCTTCAGTGGAACTTCATTTAGCCTCAACACGGAAGGTGTTGAAACTAAAACCTGTGTAGTCATCAACCGTGGGCATCTCCTCATGAGCTACTACTATGTAGGACCATGCCCACTTGACAAGCTCTAATTAAATTTGAGTTCCCTCTACGTCTCCCTTCTTTTCTTAGACACAAGGTTGTGAGCTTGATGTGTAATTAATAACAATAACCAATGAAACCTTTGCTCACATCTTTGTAGCAGAGCAGGGGAGGTTTTCGGGATTATCTATCACTTAGGATTTTTGTGTCAGGGAATTACTGTCTTCTGTCGAGTGAAATTTTTGTACTTTTTGCTTTGCATTCAACTTTGCTTTGATTTCACAGTGTCCAAACTACAGTTTCTCATCTACATATACTTTATGGTGTTTAGGTTACTGATTTTAGGTACTTATATTTGTAGAGTTCCAGAAATAGTGACTTATTGTGTATGTATTGGTAAAATTTTATTACGCTTACTTAAAAAGAAATTCTATTAGTGAACACATGTGTAAACAAAATATAAACATTGTTAATTTTTAAAACGTAAATTTGTTGTTTTTTTTTTTTAATTTGTAATTTTGTTATAATTATTATTTTGTTAAGATGGGGTCTTGCCCAGGCTGGTCTTGAACTCTAGGTCTCAAGTAATCTTTCTATTCTGGCCCCCAAAGTGCTGGGATTATAGGCATGAGCCACCACACTTAGACTAAAATCAATGCTAAAGAAGATAAATTTAAAAATAACGGTAATGCATAATTATATTATAATTGAATATAAATAATTATATGACTCCTGAAAGTAAAGATGAGAAGGAGATATATAGACCTGGGTCGCAACCTAATAGAGTCACTGGAAATTACCATTTCTTGTATTTGGGAGAAAAACAAACAAACAAAAAACACCCAAAATCTATGTGTCTATATGATTTTGCATATAGGTGTGCATCTAAGACAAAGAAAGAAAAAGAAATTTAACTGCAATACTTAGCTATTATTACTTGGACAAATCAGGATTGCTAGAAACAAATAATTCCTATTTCATAAAGAGTAATAGATGTACAAGCATCTATCAATATCAGAGTGAAGAACTTTGTGGCTACAAGAACAAAAAACAAAACAAAAAACAAAAACCCTTGTAATAGATTTTCTGACTACCAGGAAGTCTGTTTCTTATTTTTTAGCCAGAGTGAAATGTCGCCATAATGGGAGTTTTGACATTTATGTCTATATTTTGCCATGTTCCAGAATTTTTTTTCCATTTGTCATGAGCAGATGTATTTCAGTGTAGTATGGAAAAGTGAAACCATTGAACTTCTTGGAATTAAAATTATATACCTTTTAAATTTCTATTTTATTAAATCTGATTTTGGTTAGCCTAATTAACCTGGGTTGTACTAGCATAGAAGATCTTTCTTGACAATTATACATTTTTCAGTTTGAAAATCTAACAAGAGGAGAGTCAATAAATAAAGTCATCTGATTATAAGTATATTATCATAACATTAACCGACTATTAAGAATTGACCACGATTTCTTCCCAGTCCAGAATCATATTTGAACCATATTTGTTAAGCTATGGCAGGATTGCTTTTCAATGTCAGAGTCAATACATCAGGCTCTATAGATAGGGCAATGATTGTATTTGGGGAGAATTCCAGTGAAAAACAAAAATGAGGACAGACTGAAAAGTTTGCTTTAAAAATATCAACTGGGAGCAAATCTAGATAATTCCTAAATCTTGGAATTTTCTCCGTTGGTTGAGATATCAGGAAAGTTTAAACATGGTAGTGTTTGGTTCATTCCCATGAAGTTCAAAGGGCTTTGAAAACTCCTTTCTCTGAGACCAAGATGTGTAACTGATGTCTTTTCTCAAGGGGTTAAAAACCAGGATCCTAGAGATGAAAGGGTGTTAAGGATACTGCCTCTTCTACAATGCAGAAGATATCTAAAGTAAAAATGTCCAGTCTATGTCTAGGACTCTATTTGGAAAAATCCAAATATAGACCATTTCTCATCATCTCATTTCTGTATGAGTAGGGATGAGTGGAAAACAAGAGGGGAAGGTTATACAAGTAAGGATCCTTTGATGATCTGTCTGGGTAGAAGCATCCTGGGAAGAACTGTCTTACTTTGCCTCTTTGGTTTCTCTCATCAGCACTCAAGCTAACGACTGAGTGAAAGAGTGATAAATCTATTTATTCAGTATTACTCTAAAGGTAGGGTGTTGTGAGATGAACTTTCGGGACATACCTGTATTTTCCTATTCTGACCTGTGCCCCCTGCAAACCATCCATGTGCAGAAACAAAGAAGAAAACCCCCAGTCTCTCCTTGTGTTTTCTGATTCTGATCAATTGTGTGAAATAGAGATTATTCATAACGAAAGTGAACCCACACCTTTCTCTCTCTCTTTTCTTACCCAAATGTTAAATTTTAAAAATCCACATCATATAAATCTAACAATTATCAGAAAAAAAAAAGAAGTTCTTCCATTAGCATTTTGGATAGCAAACAATCAAAGAAGAATGACTTCTTTCAAGTTACCTTGGCTGTAGACCAAGCACTCTGTGACAAAGGAAGTGCCCTCCACCAGTCCTTAGTAGTGGACACCTCTGACCCCATTTCTCAGATTCATCAGAAATTCTTTCATTTTGAACTAATGCTGAGGTATCACTTGACAGACTGGAAAGTGCACAGCGTTGCCCGATCAACTAAGAGACGGTGTGCTGTGACTCAGGAAGTTGCTCTCTCTCAGAAGGGGATGCAATGTAGTCTCTAAGAGACAAAAACGACGTAAAACCAGGTGGACCACAGTTCCTTGCTTGAATAGGCAGATAATTTCCGTTTATTTTCTATTTACCATAAATAATGGGAAATGCCCGTAACATATTTATTATTTTCTAGAGTTTTTGAAACTCTCACAAAACCCTACAACACATATGCTGTAAGGTTAAATGACAAATCAGTTATCCATTATTTATTTTTTGAAGTTTATTTCCTAAAACTGCTTGAAACTTTCCCTCCTTTTCTTCATTACAATCAAAATCAGTTTGTTTTCATATAAAAATTATTAAAAGTATCTGTTTAGCCTGTAAATCATATTTAACTGTTTAAATTAGTCTTAACCCTGCCTCTGCTTCTATGGAAAATGAATCACCCATTTGATTTCAATATTCTTTTTAAAAAGCCAGTATAAGTGTTGCTAACCTTGTTGCTCATATTTGTGTGACCTTCATCACTGTTTGATGGATCAGAAATCTGTTATATTAAAGGTTTTGTAAAATGGCAATAACCTATTTTTATCTTTACTTATAATTGAATATCTTTAGAAAAGACAAACTTTAATGCAAATAATGGTAAATATTTTACTACCAGACTCTATTCTATCTATTATTATTTTTGCTTTTTTTTCCACACCATATGCTTCCTAATCCAGCATACTGGCTCACACATTTTGGAAGACTGAGGCAGGAGGATCTCTTGAGGCCAGGAGTTTACTACTAGTCTGGGCAACATAGCGAGGCCTCATCTTTACCCCCAAAAATTAGCTGGGCATGATGGTGTGCACCTGTAGTCCCAGCTACTTGAGAGACTGAGGTGGAAGGATTCTTGAGCCCAAGAGATAGAGCTCTGCTGCAGGGAGCTATGATCTCACCACTGCACTCCAGCCTGGGTAACAGAATAGCAATGCCAGAGCCAGCCTCTGCTCTTTGACTCTCCCATGTGTGGGTCATTTTGAGCAAGTTACCTAATTTCTTTGTGCTGTAACTTCCCCTCTTCTAAAATAGGATTGGTAATTGCAGAGATAAGGAATCCACTTAAGTGCCTATCAATCAATGGATGGATAAAGAAAATCTGGTATCACAGCACTGTTTTCCACAGAGGTTGTACCAGTGTACACTTCCACCATCAGTGAAGAAGTGTTTCCTTTTCACCACACCCTCTCCAGCATCTGTTGTTTTTAGAGTTATTGATGATGACCATGCTGACTGCGATTCCTAAGAGATCTAAACATTGACCTCTCATATGACCCATAATTCCCCTACTGGAAATATACCCAGAAGAACTCAAATCACTCTGTGAAAAAGATAGCTGCACATGCATGTTTACTGCAGCATTGTTCACAATAGCAAAAACATGGAACCAACCATGCTGCCCATCGAAAAAGGACTGGATTTTTAAAAATGCTAAATATACACAATGGAATACTACAAAGCAATAAAAAAAGAACAAACTTATGAATTTTGCAGCAACTTGAATGGAATTAAGATTCTATAATACTGAGTGACCTATCATAGAAACAAAGAACTGAGTATCACATATTCTCACTCATAAGTGAATCTTGAACAATTATCATAATACGATAAGAAAAGGATTGACAGTAGTGGGAAATTCCCAGGGGTGGGGTTGGGATTGGCAATAGTGTGAATCTGCTGGGGTGGGGGGCATCTCATCAACAAGGGTACCTGAATAATGAACATTTGTATACCTAATCCTGAATTGTACCCCACATGTTTACAATAAAAATGTTTAAAAAAAGAAAATGTGGTATATCTACCGTGGAATACTACTCAACTATTAAAAAGAATGAAATCATGTGCCTCCAGCAACATGGCTGGAACTGGAGGCCACTTTTCCTAGTGAAGTAACCCAGGAACAACAAACCAAATGTGGCATGGTCTCACTTGCTAAGTGAGCACTAAACTATGCATTCATAAGAGCATGTAGAGTGATATAGAATCAGAGACTAAGGCCAGTCATAGTGACTCACGCCTGTAATCCCAGCACTTTGGGAGACTGAGGTGAGAAGATTGCTTGAGTCCATGGATTCGAGACCAGCCTGGGCAACTTGGCAAGACCTCATCTCTACAATAAATACAAAATTTAGCCGGGCGTGGTGGCACCCACCTGTAGTCCCAGCTGCTTGGAAGGCTGAGGCAGAAAGATCTCCTGAATCCAGTGGGTCAGTGCTGGAGTGGCCATGTGAGTGCTATTGCACTCCAGCTTGGGCAACAGAATGAGACTACAAGTATATTAAAAAAAATGAATTGGAAACTCTGTGGGGGTAGGATGAGAGGGGTATGAGTGATGAAAAAAATCATCAACTGGGTGCTGTGTTCACTCTTCAGGGGATGTGACGGCTATACTAAAAGTTCAGTTGTTACCACCATACAATTTCAATCATGTAAACAAAAACCACTTTTACCCATACAGTTATTGAAATTTTAAAAAGTTAAAAAGTAAAAACCCATAAAATAGTAGTAAGAATACCTGCATCATGGGACTGTTAAAAGCAAAATTAATGAATGCTACTATGTGCTGAGAATAGTTCCTGGCCTATGATGGGCATGATATTTAATAGATAGAACTGTAAGCTTAAAGAAGTAGTCTAATACATCAGAACAAACCAAATGGATATACCAGGTCTTCAATTGCAACAAAGTCTGTGGCCTCAGGTATTTAACCTCTTAGTATATTTATTTCCTCAGGTGTTAAACGTTTATTTGTAAGGACTAAATGACATAACGTGAAAATATTTGGCATAGTACTTCACCAGACAGAAGACAGGCAGATTTTTTTCTCTTCTACTAAAACAACAAATGGTAAGGTACTTGATCAAATCTAAAATGCATTCCAATGCTGATTGCATCCTTACTTTATCACTCACTAAGAAAGAAAAAAATGCTACCAATTAGATCATGACCCAATGCTTTATTGTCATTGAGATTTGTCATTTTATATTTATTGAAATAACTATGTTGTTGCACTAAAGCATAGACTTCAATGCATTGTGTTTGAATGTACACACAAATGAGAAATTTAAGCGTCAATCTCATTGGACGAGCAAAGCAAGGAGATGTGAGGGGGCACGTCCAAATATAAATTTGTATTTGGATGTTTTTAATCTCCTAACTCTACTGATAGGAAGGTAAGGATACACAAGCACAATCTATTATCTTCTGGAACTGATACATATTTGGAGTCTTATGTGTGTGTCTTAAGTTTTGAAAAGATCATTACAAATAAGGTTAAATTGGAAATGGAAGCTTCTTATTTAGGTGGTAGATGTATACGTATTTTGTCACTACTTGGGATGGGGGAGAAATAGAAAGAAACATATACAATCTGTTTAATGTAAAGGTTTTCAAGAATCAATGCACTGAAGAATCACCTGGGGAATCATTTAATACATAGATTTCTAGAAGCAGTCCCTCAGAAGACCAGGAGCCAGGGGTTGGCCCCAGGAATCTAGACACTTAACCAGCGACCTTGGTGCTAATACCAGTGGTGGGACCGAACCCAAACATTCCAATCAGCCTCAAGAAGCAAAGCTTAATATTATCTGATTGTGGAACCCTCTTCTTCAACACGTAACACAGTATACTTTAAAATCTCAGGAACATGGATTCTGTATGAGGGTGTCTCTAGAAAGAGACAGAAACAAAATTGCACAAAGTCCCTATCAGAAGTTAGTAAATACAAGCCTGTTTCTGAAAAGAACACATAGACGTATTTGTTTCTGACACATTTTTAGTTTTAAAATGTAAAGCTCAACCTTGCAGCCTGCACTAGTGGAACTTCCATGCGATGTGTCAAGCAAAGAGTTTTTCACCCAAACTGAGTGACTGGATGGATGTCTGATAAATTTACTCAAGGCCCCTACTTCCTTAGGGGAGTAGAAGGTTACTCGCAATATACTTAAGATAAGGATGTTAGAGTGCTTTACAAACCTCAATTAAGATTCCAATATTCTAGTGAGAAATGTAATTTTCTCAGAGAGCAGGTGAACCAGTTTCTCAAAGGAGGCATAAACACGGAGGTTAAAGGATTCGTACAAATTCATCCTGGGGTCAATGTTAAGCTACAATAGACTGTGAGAAGTCCTGCTTTTCCATCAATAATCTCCTTCTTGTATATTTTATGAGATAACAATGCATTCTTGTAGCACTAGTAAAATGGTAGAAAACAGATTCTCAATGAATCGGCACATAACAAAGCTTGTTTTAGCTCTCAGTGTTTACCTACTTTATCCTTCTGTGACTGAAGTGATGACAAGATTATCCAGGAAAAATGAATGACTATGTATGCATAATACTTAGTTAATTCATGCTTGATTTTAAAAATTATTCTAGTTCCTTAAAAAAAATACTCTGGATACATTATTGTTATCCCTTGTCTTTTGTTCTTCTTTGTATGCTTCTTTTTACTTGAAAGAAACTATTACTTTTTTAATGTCCATAAAATTAAAACTTTAAAAAATGTTTGCAGGTCCTTCCTTTTCAATATTGTCAAATTAGAAGGTAAATAAGCCTTATTAGAAATTCAAACAGAGTACGGTGCCTCATCCTGTAATCCTAGCATTTAGGGAGACTGAGGCAAGAGGATTGCTTGAGACCAGGATTTTGAGACCAGCCTGGACACCCTGTCTCTACAAAAAATTGTAAAAAGTAAATTGGCCAAGCATGGTGGTATGCCTGTAGTCCCAGCTACTTAGGAGGCTGAGTCCAGAGGATCATTTGAGTCCAGGAGGTCAAGACTGCAATAAGCCCATCACCCCACTGCACTCCAGCCTGGGTAACAACCTAGGCGACAGAGTGAGACCTTGTTTATTTGTATTATTTATTTATTATTTATTTTATATTATTTTAAAGGTGTGGGGTACAATTCAAGCTTAGGTATACATGTGGCCATTGTACAGGTAAAGTTTGGGCCTCCCTTTGATCCTCACTTTGCCTGGTTTGAGATCAGGTACCTGTATGGATGCTGTGTCCCTCTGCCACCCCCACTTCAGTAGTATTCTGCTACTGCCAATCCCTTTCTTAAAGTATTATGGTATTGGTTCAGGGTTCACTTATGGGACCTTGTTTAAAAAAAACAAAACAAACAAACAAAAAAACTCAGACCCTGAACACAAACTTAAGTGACCTTTGTCAACATTGCATATTGCATATCACTCAAATCTCCCCAGAGAAAGCGCATCATGTGAAGTGAGATTTAAATTTTGGAAAGAAGAGAGGATTGCTTTCCTGGAATGATGGCCCACTGATTAGCTCTGGAGGCATTCCCTAAATCAGCATCTTTTGGGGTTGCTTAGGAAGAATATGTCCCTATCTAGTAAGCCTCTCATCAGTTGCCTGTCCCCTTAAATATCTGTATCACACTACAAGGTTGACAACATTATTAGGTTTAAATACATCTGAGAATTTACATGAACATTGTAGAACAGTATTTGGTACTTGATATATAAACAACACATTTTATTGAAAATCTAAAATTAGTGGCAATTTCTTGACAGAAGATAATTAAGTGTTCAAAATAAAAGGAGAGAGATTGAGAGCGAGGGATATTTGCCAACTGGGATGTAGGTAGCTGCTGCTTTTGAGTTTGGAAAATCATTTTTGAAGCAATCAAATAAATTTTCAATGAAAAAGAAGTTGTGTGTGCCCTGAAGTGAAACGAGTGATGAAGCGTAAGAAGCAGAGGTATTTTTGAAACCACTGAGAATCCATGAAGTCCTTTATTATTTTGGTTGTATGGAAAATTACACCAAATGTATTGGTTCTGCATTTTCTTCATGCTTTCACTACTTAGTTACTAAAGTGGAGGCCATAACTGCTAACTATATGCAATTCTGTAACTGGACATATGTGGCAAGGTGCAGTTGTTAAACTAAAAAATTTCTTTTTTTAATGGTTACCAAAAACATCACATTCACAATCAAGCAAAACTCTGATTTAGTTCTAAGATAATGTTTTAGTCATATTGATAACTAATTCCAGGGGTATCTTCTCAGAACTCTGAAATCATTTCAGGGTTGTGGTTCCATTATCATATATTGATTAATTGATGAATAAATTAATCCTATTATAGAATTCTTGTTTTCTCTATGCTAAAAAATGGGTATTAACTGAATCTGTTTGTTTATTTAAACATTTCAAAATTGAATTACACGGAACATCTGCATATTCCATGCTCTTTCACATGTATTAACTTTTCTAAGAATCACAGCAATGCTTTACAGTAGATATTACCATCCCTTTTGGAGAAATGAATAAATATAGGTTAAGAAACATTCAGTTAATTATTTAAGGTCAGTCAGTTATAATTGCTGGAAACTAAATTAAGTTTCCATTTGTCCTGCCTTTTAAGTCTAACCTTATTTTCAAAAGACTAGGTATGAAGTCAAAGCATATAAAATATATTGAAATTGTTCTCCAAAAACTATTGAAATATTTTAATTAACATTAAAAATTGTTATATATTTTATGTGTTTCTGTTAGTTAAGGAAACATAGATCATACATTTTAGAGAAGAATTCGCTTTACAAGGAACACCTTAACATACACAATGATCATATAAAGTTAGCTTGCATAGAAAGTTAGCCAATTTTCTCTCTGGTAGTATATCACACTATACCAATAATATTTTTTCTTTAGTATTAATACTGTATTCTGTCATCAAAATTGATACATAAGACAGAAGACAGTGCATTGAATTATTTCTTTGATTTATATATCTGATTTTTATAGATTTTCTTGAAAAAAGCTAATGAAGGAAATATTGATTCCATTTTTCATGTAAAGGAACTTGTAACTTACTGATAAAGTATATTATTTAACTTTTCAATATATTTCAATATTTTGTACTTTATGTTTCAAATCTCAATATTCCTCACAGTTTAGAAGATGGAAAACTAAATTAAACTGCAATATGAGCAGTTCATGTTGTTTTGAGTTGCTTTTTACCATTTTTAACCTCAGGAGAAAATCAGGAAATAAGCTTTTCTAAGGAAACTCTTTAGTATTAAGACTAAGTGAATCATGGTGAGTAGATGCATATAAAAAAGAGGGAAAGAAGAAAGGGAAGATAATTGCTCACCTTTTCTAGTATGAGCACTAGGTTTGTGAACATAAACACTCTGTGACTAGGACTTATAGCCCCATAAAATTACACTAAAATCCATTTTAACCTGGGGAGTACTATGGGGAATGAAAATGAATGGTAATAGAATTCAGATATTCATAGCACTTAATAGTTTCTTTCATGGATGGATGACTGGAATGAATGAATATGTATTGAACACCTATCATGTGCCAGGAACAATTTTAGTAAGTGTCAGGTTTGACCAGCAGTTGGACTATGAGGCTTACAGAATTTATGTTTATTTAAAGCAAACAAAAACATAATGCAATACACATTAGCCAAACATGTAGGCTCCTTAATACAACTTTTCATATAAAGTACAAACCTATAAGTAAGTAAGAATTTGAACAAGGATGGTTTTTGATATATCTGTAGTTAATATAGGTTGCTTTATTCTACGGTTTAAGGACATGTTTCCATCTCTTCCAGGACAGAGGAAACTGTTTCCCGAACATCCCACAGTACCTTTCTGAGCACAAAAAATCACTTTAAATAGAACTTCATACATTGTAATTTTTAAACAAAGATGTACATTTTAAAAGTGTGGAGCATCATATGAAAATGCCAGGCCACTCACATCATGCTGTATTTAATTAGCTATTAATTTTTACATATGAGAAATTATATCAACTACCGGGCTGTTTCTGAGTCTCTCCATTCTTGATCAGCACCAAGTTTCCCAATTGTCACGCAGACTTGCCTCACAAAGAGTGCCATCTTCTGAAGTGACTACTTCAGCTCCTTCCAGTACCTTGGCCTCAGCTTCCCTCTAGTCAGGACCAGCTCAGCCTCAACCATGGTGGGGGCTGTTCAAGCTCTAGCCCTAGGTAGATCTGCCACCATGACCCTCTCACCTGTTCTGGGCTCAGCTTAAGTGTCTTCTGAGCAAACCGTCTGACAGTGTGAGGTCAGTTTGTACCCAATGGGGTAAACTTTGCATTTGGAGAGAAAAGAAGCAGGGAGGAAGGGTCCTGCAGAGGAGCACCTTTCATTTTCTCTACTTGACAGTCTCAAGACTTGAGGGTTCTACCTATCCTGCCTAAGGGGAAGGCTCAGTGACCATAAAACCCCTGGACATCCTGAGTAGCTATTAGTCAGCAGCTCAAATCTATGTTCGTTTACCTTCCTTCCCTGCCTAATTTTGTTTCACTCTTCCTTCTTGATGCTCTAACATTTTTCTTCTCAAAAAAGTTTGTTAGTCACTTAAGATTTTATTCAAGATTTTATTTTTATTTTTATTTTTTTGAGTTGGAGTCTTACTCTGTCACCCAGACTGGAGTGGCATGCTCCCGGCCACCGCAGCCTCGACCTGCCGGGCTCTGGCGATCCTTCCACCTCAGTCTTCCAAGTAGCTGGAACTACAGGCGTGCGCTACCACGCCCAACTATTTTATTTTATTTTATTTTATTGTAGAGATGAGGTCTCGCCAAGTTGCCCAGGCAGGTCTCGAACCCGCAGGCTCAGACAATCCACTCACCTCAGCCAAGTTTTTTTTTTTTCTTAATCCAGAAAAAAGCAAGGGAGGAGGGGGTCGTGGGGATGACCATAGTGGAAAACTGCTAGGGGAGGGGTTACACACCTCATCAACAAGGGTACCTGCATAATGCACATTTGTATACCTAACCCTGAATTGTACCCTACATATTTAAAATAAAAAAATCATACATTAAAAAAAAGCAGTGATGAATTTTGATTGAATGTTCCTGTGTTAGATACTTTTTATGCTACTTAATCCCTAAATATGAAAAACTCAAATGCAGAAGTTAAAGGTTTATAAAGTGAGTACATTGTAGAATTAAGATTTGAACTAAGTCATTTGACTAAAGAGTTTACACTCTTATTTCTAAGGGCAGTTCCCAAATACTCAATATTCAGTAAAAGTGTTGTGGAGCCATATTGTACTTAGTTTTATTTTAGCGTCTCTTTTTGCTCTTTAAATAAATATTTTATAACTCAAAGAATTAGTAAACATGATGCTAAATGCCAGTGTAATTAGCATGAGAAAATATTTTCAAAATATATGTCATTCTACCCAAAATAGATATTACTACATTTGAAATATGCTGAATTAATCACATATAAGTACGAAAATTTAATGTCAAGTGATACTAAATAAAAATATATTCTTATGGTTCTACAGTTGTATGTGACATTGCATATATGTGTTAAGATTCAGTTTCTATTATTATTATGATTAAATAATTGCAATATCTACTAGTATATCTTTTTAAAAATAAGTTTGATCTTCTGTGAAAAATAGGAATTATGCTGGCAAAGCAAAATATAATTTAATTGAAAGATTGCAAAAGAGACTTTTGGTAGTCAATATAATTTTTTATATATTAAATTTCCACTACTTATAAAACGCATATAATTCCATTTTAAATCATACAGTTTCACCCAACCACAAATTTTTCCAAATAATGCATTGGTTTTGTCTGCTTGTTAATTATAGAAAATAGAGGCTGTGATTATGTCAAAAAAAAACCAAAATGCACAACAAAATGAAAACTACAGCAATAACAAAAACAAAACAAAAACAACAACAAAATGTTGTACCTGAATTGTACTTAAACTTTCTAATTATCATTGAGCCTATATTACCTCTCTATATTCAGAATCAAATAGTGTTGTTATCTATATTATGACACAAGACAAGATTAAAGAAAACAATTAATAAATTATTTGGTCCACAATATAGCTGATACTGTTCCTATATTGACTCTTCACTTGTATATTGTTTCTTACTTGTTTCTTACTTGTAAAGCTACCACCATTTGGAGACATGCTTTTTATTTTATTTATTTTATTTATTTATTTATTTTTGAGTTGGAGTCTCACTCTGTTACCCAGACTGGAGTGCAGTGGCCGCTCCCGGCCACTGCAGCCTCGACCTGCTGGTCTCCGGCGATCCTTCCGCCTCAGCCTTCCAAGTAGCCGGAATTACAGGCATGCGCTACCATGCCCGGCTGATTTTTTGATTTATTGTAGAGATGAGGTCTCGCTGCCCAGGCGGGTCTCGAACCTGCGGGCTCAGGCAATCCACTCACCTTAGCCTCTCAAAGGCGCGAGATTCCAGGCTGAGCTACTGAGCCTGGCTGGAGACATGCTTTTTAATATTTAGATTTTCACACTACTATGGATATAGAACTAGGGGGGCAGATAAGTATAGAATGTCTTCAACAAATTTTGAAGCATTTATTATTTTTCCTGTTTTATAGGTCACCATAATAATATAAATAATCTTGCTTAAGGCCGGGATTAACATAGTGAAGAATCTCAAAACATACGTCCATCTTCAAAACCCTTAAAAAGTAATACAGCTGACCCTTGAAAAATGAATGCAGGGGATAGAGGCACTGACACTCTTTGCGGTCAAAAATCCATACATAACTTTGACTCCCCAAAACTTTTCTACCAATAGCTTACTCTTGATTGGAAGACCTAAAAATGGCATACACAATTATCACACAATTCTTGAAAGCCATATGTATTATATAATTTATTCTTATAATAAAGTAAGCGAGAGAAAATAAAATGTTATTAGAAAATCATAAGTAAGATAAAATATATTTACTCTTCATTAAGTGGAAGGAGATCATCATAAATGTCTTCATCTCTGTGGTCTTTACCTTGAGTAGGCTGAGGAGAAAAAAGAGGGCTTGGTCTTGCTCTCTCAGAGATGGCAGAGGCAGAAGAAAATCCACTTGTAGGCGGACCTGTACAAGTCACACCCATGATGTTTTTCAAGAGTCCACTGTATAAATGTTTTCCCTGTGATTCTTGAGGGCACCCAGCAATGGGTCATATAGTGCTTTGCTTAAAAAAAACAAAACAAAAAACCAAAGGATTCTCTGAAGACAACCCTCTCCCTAAATTTCTAAACACCATGATTGATATTTACTCAAAAGGTTCTTCTGATCTACTCTCTAAAACCATAACCCATACCAATGCTCTAAACTTCCATTTTCTTTTTCTCTCCTTCTCCATTGTACAGAATTTTTCTTTTAGTTTTGTGGCCATCTGCTTTTCTCACTTAACCAGTTTTCTCTCCCCCCCTTTTCCTATTCAGCTTAGGTGAGAAAACATAAACATAACAGCCTCCTTAGATAATAAGGTATGTTTTACTATTTGGACAATTCTTCTGAGCCTTTGCTTATGTAGTATATCTTTAATTTATAAAAATAAACATATAATGGTACCTTCTATGTTTTTTATGCAAAGCACTGTATGACCCAACAATTTCAGCCAGTTCTCTTGAAATAGTCACTTATAAAGATTATTTTCACGTATAAAAATTGCCTTCTAAAGCAGAAACATTAATCAGCCAGTGGGTCTAATTATAAAGTAACTGTGTAACCATATGACTATCCCATCATTGGCCGTATTTTCTCATCTTGTTCACATACATTTTGTGGACATTTTTGTCAAATGTCTTGCTGACAGTCAGATGCTGCACTTGGATGATCTCCCCATCCAGGAAACTCCTCAAAATAATAAATAGAAGTATAACTCTGTATCTCTTAGAATCATATTTTTATTTTAATGATCATTAATGTCCTTTCTAGCTTTTTGCTAATATGTTTGACTTTTATTGTCAAATTTATTGTTCCTGATTGCCTTATGTAGGACACCATTTTTATGAACTTGTGGAACACAAGACTCTATACTTCTGTTTTTCCATAACAGTGTAGTTGGCATATAAGAAAGGTTCAATCAGCCAGGCTCGGTGGCTCAACCTGTAATCCCGCGCCTTTGGGAGGCTGAGGTGAGTGGATTGCCTGAGCCCGCGGGTTCGAGACCCGCCTGGGCAGGTGAGACCTCATCTCTACAATAAAATAAAAAAATTAGCCGGGCGTGGTAGCGCGCACCTGTAATTCCGGCTATTCGGAAGGCTGAGGCGGAGGATCGCCAGAGTCCAGCAGGTCTAGGCTGTGGTGGCTGGGAGCGGCCACTGCACTCCAGTCTGGGCGACAGAGAGAGACTCCAACTCAAAAACAAAAAACAAAACAAAAAACAAAAAAGAATGGTTCAATCCTGTAAAAGGATGTTTTAAAATGTAGAATGAATGTGCCAAATGTTATTTAACTGACCAATTCTTGAGAAAATTAATAAAATGCTTCAATTGTTCAAAAGATGATTCAAAGACTGCCCCTTATATAAGATGTATGTAATGTTGAAATAAATTGCGAATAGATATAAAATTGGCCCGTTGCATAAGGGAAACCCCCAAAATATTTGTTTACGTATTTGTGCAAAAGAGTCATTTGCAATGCTGTGAGTTTTCTATAATTTACAGGGTTTTTTTTCCCATTGGAAAAGGGAGGAGTATTTTAATAACCTTTGAAACAATTGTGGTTATTCTTGATTTTACATCAAACTCAACAAGTAGAAGTTTCTTGAAGATTGGTTGCACTGTGGAGTCTGGAATCCTCTCAGTGAACTTTTCAAACTCTGTTAAATTGAAATCCATTGGTCTATCTGGCACTAGGGTTGATTCTGTCTATAACTTATTCATGATTTTATGGCATCATGCATTGGTCATTTGGAAGATACTGGTTTACTGAGTTATGTAGATCTTCCAAATGTTGACATATTTAATTATACAATATTAAAAATCACATTGTTATGTATACTTGTATACCTAACCCTTAACTGTACCCCAACATTTTAAAATAAGAAATATGTTTTAAAAAAAGATTGGTCATGAGATTAATAATTTACAGTTTTAAATAGCTCAAAAACAATGTAAGAATTTAGCTTAGAGACAACATAGTTTCAGATAACCCAAAACAGTGTACTTAGACATACATTGAAGGTGGTCTTAATAATCTGGGTTCATTTAAAGTCATTCACAGTTTTTTTTTCCTTATTCACTTTTTAGAGTTTTTGTCTTTACTTTTCTTTTGCTGTCATTCTCCATGAATTCTCAAAGAGCATGAATAGCAGTTTAGTAAGTCCATTATTAAAATCGTTACTGTATGGGGGAAGTAGTTGATGAGTTCTTATCATAGATCAATATTAAATTTTATATTGATATTTGGTTCTACATTTCCTCTCAATCCTTTGGAATGCAATTTTCGTCTGAGTTCATTTAATTTATTGAATGCATTCATTCTTCCATTGAATCATCCTTCAATAAGTATTAAGTGCTGACTGTGAGTCTTAAGTGCCCCAGATAACAACAATTCTAAACTTGTGAGGGAATTATTTTCAGTAATAATTCTCTAGAGATAAGTAAAAGAGAGAAGATAGAGAAAAAGCACTCAGGGTTACACTTAAACTATGGTAGTCAGATAATTCCACATTAGAGAAGCTGG
The DNA here is from genome assembly GCF_000164805.1 of Carlito syrichta. Taxonomy (NCBI): domain Eukaryota; kingdom Metazoa; phylum Chordata; class Mammalia; order Primates; family Tarsiidae; genus Carlito; species Carlito syrichta. Next base: position 988,406 of record NW_006994855.1, read on the forward strand.
CATTGAAAAAAGGCTGAAGAAGATGAAAGAGAAACTTGTTTGGACACCAGAGGAAGCCAGCCAGAGAATGAGGAAAAGACCCTGATGGCAATGCACCTAGGAGAGCTGAAAAATATCAAGGGCCGGAGACTGAAATGTCAAGGGTCAAGGGAAAGAATAAGAGAGGAGGCCAAGAAAACCAAAGATCAGATCATGTAAGCATTGTGAATCATCTTAAAGATGGTTTTAATCCATTAGAAAACTATAAGAATCTTAGAAAATGCAGGAGAAACCCTTATGGAAATTGGAACTGGCAACCAATTCCTGATCAAAAATTCAAGTGCCCATGCCATAAGAGATGAGATGGATAAGCAGGACTCATCAAACTTACAAGCTTCTGCAAAGCGAAAGAAATCATCCAGAGTGTGGGGAGACAGCTCACAGAATGGGAGAAAAGTATTTGCCCACTGTATATCTGACAAAGGCCTAACATCTAGAATCTACAAGGAACTCAAACATGCCAAAAGAAAAACAGCCTCATTCAAAAGTGGGCAAAAGTCATGAATAGACACTTCTCAAAAGAAAATATACTGGCAGCCAACAGACACATGAAAAAGTGCTCAGCCTCACTAATTATCAGAGAAATACAAATCAAAACCACATTAAAATACCATCTAACCCCAGTAAGAATGGCCATCATTAATAAAACAACAGATGCTGGCAAGGATGCAAAGACAAATATACATTTCTACACTGCTGATGGAAATGCAAACTAGTGCGACCTCTTTGGAAAGCAGTGTGGAGATTTCTGAAGGAACTAGACATCGACCTTCCATATGACCCAGCAATTCCCCTACAGGAAATATATCCAGAGGAACTCAGATGAATCTACCAAAAAGAAACCTGCACACACATGCTTATTGCGGCACTATTCACAATAGCAAAAACATGGAACCAACCATGCTGCCTATCAAAACTGGACTGGATAAAAAAAATGTGGCACATATACAAAATGGAGTATTATGCAGCTGTAAAGAAGGAGAAACATATGGACTTCACAGCAACTTGGATGCATTTAGAGCCTATCATACTCAGTGATCTATCACAGAAACAAAGAACAGAATATCACATAATACTATAAGAAAGGGAGTAGCAGTAGTGGAAAACTGCCAGGGGAGGGAAGGTGGAATTGGCAGTTAACAGAAGCTGCCAGGGGAGGGGGAGCACACCTCATCATCAAGGGTACCTGCATAATGAACATTTGTATACCTAAACCTGAATTGTACCTCACATCTTTAATATAAAAAATTAAAAGTTAAAAAAAAAGAAAGCTGTAAGCAGAGGAGTGACATGATCTGGCATATTCCAAAGGATTGTTTCAATTGCTACTTTGTGCATAAACTTCAGAAGGAAAAAAAAAAAGCAGAAGGGGAAGAAATCAGACTGTCAAGAGAGGAGTTGACTCAGGGATAATTACAGAGGAGGTGCTAAGGCTTTGTTCTCTAGATGAACGGGATTGGTGATATTAGGAATAAGGAAAGACAAGACTCTAAGGTTTTGGCACAAATAACAGAAAGAACTGGGTTGACATTAACTGTGAAGAGGAAGTCCAGAGAAATAGCTTTCAGTCTAAGTAAATCAACTCACATACCTTGATCTGAACTTGTTCCCTTAATGTAATCAATCCCCCAATTTACAGTCTCAAGTCATATTCCTAACTGAAAATATGGCAGATTTCTGACACCAACTATTTTACTTTCTCTCTGTCATCTCTTACAATTTTAGCCTTTAGCTCCAAGCAAAGCACTTCTATATTTTTTAATCCCATTGACTCTGATAATCATAAAGTGGCTTTGTCTTAACCTGACCCCAAGCCCATTCTTTAAACTTTGGTTCCCTTTATTCTTTGGCCTTTTGAGGCTATTTTCCAGGTCTTCTGTATTTGTCTTTAGGTAAGCAGACCCTTGTTTCATCCTACTGTCAAGAGACCTCCAGGAAGGTCACATGAACCTAGTCAAACAGATCTTCTTCCTTTTATTCTTTGCAAGAAATAATTGTTATTTTGTTATTACATTTTTTTTTTTGTTAGGCAACCTGGTATTGTCTTTTGAGCTTTCTTCTCTTTTGGCATTGCTGATAAGAGAATACTACCTATCTCACATCAAGTTCATTCAGTTTGACTCATCAACTCATCAAAGACCTTCAGTGCTCTAGCATTGCTTCCAGCATCCTTTTCCCATTAGCAGACACATTCTAAAATTCCTTACCTCGGTTGATAATTTAATCACCCTTTGGGCTAAGTTCAATTCCATAATTTTTAAGTATTAATTGTGTGAAAGGGGCAAAACACAGGATGTGCTAAGTTGATTAAGACTTCTAAGCAAGTCTAGAGGACATCTCTTAAGTAATGTTCTCTAAATGATGGTAAACATTGTTGATAGGATCTACACAAAGAAGGAGTCAAGGGAAGGAGCTCTTTCTAGCTTTAGTAGGGTAGCGGTCATTTAAAACAATTTCCTTCTTGAAAAACTTATCTGTGGCAGAATGAATAAATAAAAGGAAGTAGGATTTAGCTGGGAGAAAAGAGTGTGTAAACGCCTTCATGAAAGAAAAAATAGAATATTATGTTACATTCAGAGAATGTAAATCATTCAGTATGTCAAAAGCTTAAAGTATAAGGTTTGAAAGTCTTATCAAAGAAGATCTTGCCTACCATCCTGAGGATTTAAGATAAAGACATTCTCTTCATTAATGGTTTTAAAACGTTTTGTGATCATGCCTTTAAAAAGTCACCCAATCAATAACAAATAATACAAAGACTTTTTTTTTATTTTAAAAATGTGGGGTACAATTTGGGGTTAGGTATACAAATGTTCATCTTGCAAGTTGTTGATGAGGTGTGCCTCCCTTCCCTGGCAATTTCCAACTACTGCCAATCCTACCCCCCTTCCCTGGCAGTTTCCACTGCTGCCAATTTCTTTCTTATAGTATTATGATAACTGTTCGAGGTCTGCTTATGAGTGAGAACATATGGTACTCTGTTCTTTGTTTCTGTGATAGATCACTGAGTACAATTGACTCTAAACCCGTCTAAGTTGCTACAAATTCCATATGTTTATCCTTATTTATGGCTGCATAGTTTTCCATTGTGCATATCTCCAGACTTTCTAAGGTCGCCTGGGTGAAAGTGGAGTGGGAAAGAAACAGAAGTCATCTGACTTTCTTTCTTTTCCCCTGGACATGCTTTGAGGCACTCCCGCTATTTCTTTACTTATTACAGCCTGACAAGTACTGCTGCAGGAGGGAATACAGAGAGCTCTAGTATCTTATAAAGCCAAGAAGTTATATTTGAATTTTAGAAAGCGCTTTATAAGAGCCATTATGAGTAACTGATTTCAGGGAACAGGGTGAGGAAGAGGGACTGGAAGTAGAGTCTGTTGCAATAACCCATGTAAGAGATAGAGTTATCAGCGTGGAAATCTAGAGTTTAGCAATTGGAAGCCAAATCTTAGAAATCATAATATCACCTTGTTAATTCAGGAATGGAGTCCCAACTGCACTAGTGCTAAACACCACTGCTCAATTTAATATATTCTTATGCTTTTCAGAGTTCTTCGACCTTGGTTTTGTCAACCAAATTTTTCTCTAGTTCTTTCCTCAAATGAGTAAAAATAACTTAATATAAAAAGTAAATCCCAAAATGTATAAAATGTTTTCTAAGGTAAATGTTTTGTTAGTTTTACAGTTGGGCTTGATGCCTTGATAATAATGATGATGGTAATAATAATACTTTGTCTAAGTTCATTATATTTTAGTTTGCATCTTGATTTGATTAGTTTGGACCAAACATGTAATAGAATAGGTTATTTTAGAAAACAGAAAAGAATTGCTATAATGAATTCTCTTCTGAAAGAGAAGAAGGAAGAATATATTTGTGCCACTAAAATTGCAATTTTTCACAGATTTGACACGCTAACTAAAGAAAGATATTGTCTGCTCATAAATCGGCTTTATCCCCTGTGACCCTTCCGACTCCTGGGTGATGTACATGAAAATGAACAGCTGGGATTGATAAACAGTTTAGAAACTTGTCTGCGTAGTAGACTAAGGAGTAAAAAAATGGGAAGGGGATGCGCAGGGAATGAGGACATTTGAATTGATCCGGGTGCAAGAATTACACATTTGGTAATGGGTCAATTAAATAATCTGTTCAGTGACATCTTATTTCCTTGCTGTGAATTGGTCTAATTGAACATGAATTGAAGTAGATTATTAGCTGGAACTTGTCCCTTGGAGCTTTGTGCAGACACAGGGAAATTGTTAAGGATTTTGAACATTGTTTACAAAATGACTCGTCAAAATTTCTTTCATTTCTTGCAGGGGGGTGGACTTTGAAGAATCTAGGGCAAAATTAAGCAAGAATGTGAAAAGAAATCAAAGCTAATCACTTTTCTTTAAATTTAATTAATTATTATTATTATTTTTTTTGCCAAGAAACAGACATGTTGCCTTTCTGAGGCCAGTCGGGCGACATAACAGCTGAACATTTCCTTACAGCTAAGGGAAGGTGGAACTTTTCATATGAAATTCTAATTTCATTCCTGTAAAAACACATTGCAAAATTTCAATATAATTAAAAATAATATTATATGATCTCATGCTGAAGTTATCTTGAAATATTTTTCTTCTGAAAATGAGTTCTTTGAATTTAACTTTTGAATAGCTTGTTATTTTTCTACATATTCATTTGTTTTTTTTCAGTCAATTTTTTTCCTTAATAATAATTGCATTATGTGAAATAGGATATACTTATTGGAAAATATGTATTTGTCAAACTCTATTTCAAAATGTTAACCAAACTTTAAGAGGATGTTAAGCCTATCCTGACTGAGTTATATTTGTTCTGCAATATTTGACAAAATAATTCATTTAAATCATGCCAGAAGAAAAGTGACTTATGAGCTCTTAACATGACTCAAGTCTTTGTGACATTAGTTGGCATTTGCCCAAACTTTGTTGTTCATTTTGTTTCCAGTACAGCTTTAATCACCTGCTAAACAAAACCCATAAGCTTAATTTTTTCAATATATTGGCCACATTTTCTTTCATAATTTTTTTTGAAGACACTCTTAAGACAAGTATTTTATTTTTCATCAAATACACATATATCTTCATGGCAATATCACCAATCTCTGTGAAATTTCTCTCCTCTTCTTCTGTCTCTTATTTTCACTCTCCTCGCCTTCCTCATTGTTTCTCTCTCTCTCTCTCTCCCTCTCTCTCTCTCTCCCTCCCTCCTTCCCCTCCCCTTCTCTCTCTCTCTCTCACACACACACACACACACTCTCACACACACATTCTGTCTTCTTCTTCATCACAGCTTATTCCTTAACTAGAGCAAACTTGTCTGAAGAGGACGTAGAAGAGACCCACAACTCACTACTACAAAACCACGTGACCAATTTAGAAGTAGTTCTTAAGACCATAGAGTGTAAGTTTCCTTCCTTCAAAACATTGAGTCTTTATTAAACTGCTCTCATTGGAATGAGAGATAGGTATTATGCTGATATTTAATCCCGTCATAACTTGTCTGATGTGTGGTATCACTGATTGCTAATAGAAAGACTAATTTTCCAATTCAACTATGTTTCTATATTTTTATTTTCTCAATATTTTCTTACCTGTTCTTCTTATCCTACAAGGCATTTCATGTACATCATTTGTCTGCTGTCCTTCAGTCTTTTTCATAGACATCCTTTTCACTGCTACTTCAGTGATTCATTAATTTTCAGATATTACTACCAGTGAATAAAATGTACTTAGTTACCCTAAAATAGGAAGATGGGCATGATGGCATTAAAATATTCACAACCGTCCCCAACCTCAGAGGTGAGAAAATAATATTTGATCTTCTATAAACTATAGTTCCCCAAAACACTAACCCTCTTTCCTCCCATTTGTTTTCCTATAATAGTAACAATAATAAAATATATCTCTTTAGTACTTGGGAGTTGAAAATAAATGTATATAAATATATATATTTTGTTTTGTTTTGGGATGAGGACTTCCTGTGCTGCTCAAGGTGGTCTTGAACTCCTGACTCAGAGGAATCTTCCTGCCTCAGCCTCCCAAGTAGCTAGGACTATAGGCATGAATCACTGCACCACAGGACTTGGAAATCTTACTTCCAATAGGGCTTTTTTTAACTTCATAATCCTTTATGTCTGACTTCTAAGCCTTTGGCAGTAGTATATCAAAGAATAGATGTTGTCATATCTGATTCCCATTCTGAGAGTAGTGTGTTTTCTTATTTCTGCAACTATTAGGTGAAAGAGTTGGAAGGAAAGAAAATGTTATTTCCGCTCTCATGGAAAGAAACAAATATATTTCAGTCAGTATCTCATATCATCTTGCTACTTTAACATAATATGGCATGGCATAGTGGTATAAAGATTGAATATACAGGATTCTTTTAGTACAATAAAATAGACATTTAAACAAGAAGATTTGCTTGTTGATCTATAGTAAACATCTATTGATGTGCAAATTTTGTAAGCACATGAACTGTCTTTCTTTCTGGCTTTCTTTTTCCTAAGATAGCATCTGGACACAAGAAAAAAAAAAAAGAAGAAGAAAAACTCTTGCAGCATAATGAGTAATAGGAAGCATATCTGATTTAAATGTTTCTCTGTGCTGAGTCCCATAGAAGTACATCTGGTGTTGCTGCATCTTTGGGATCTATTATGTCCTTGTTGCATTCTTGACCAAAGTATTCACAGATGGAATGACTTGGGATCTAGTCGTTCAGAAGTAATGAGAGGTTACAAAGAACCTGGCTGCTACCCATGATGACCAAGCACACACCTAGACTTTTTGTGATTCCGTTAACCCAGCTAAATACTCCATCAGGCTCCTGGGTTTAGGCAATCCATACAGGAGTTGCTACCTCAAGGTCCCTACTTGCTGTAATGCAATGATCTTCTGCTGACTTCCGTGGTCTCTCACAGATAATGTGAGAACTTCTGCATCTCTTGTATGCTACAAGCAGACAGTAGGAAGCCCAGGGCCCTCTCATGGCCTGAACATTGCACCATGACGTCCGCCCTGCACTGACCAATCCATGTTTGTGCAGATTACAATATGATTACAGTGACTCTATAATTAACCCTACTAAACAGAATGCTTTTGAGAGTGGAAGGGGACTCTGTTAATAAGAGTAACACAGCAATGTAAATCAGACTTATAGCTATCGTCTTCTCAAAATTTCAGTAGGCAACACTCCCTATCTTATCTATCTGGGATATTTCTACCATTTGGCTCCAGCCTCACCTTCTGGACTCTTCTTGAAAAAATGAATACCAATGAATCAGTTGGTATGGATACATTATTATTATTATTATTAAATACAGAAATTGACTAGATGACAATATTGATTCAGATGATCCTTGATTTACGATGATTTGACATGATTTTTGATTTTACAATACTGTGAAAGTGATACTCATTTAGTGGAAGCTACACTTAAAAGTAAGCCATACAACATTGTTTTACACTTTTAGTGCAATATTGAATAACTTACATGAGATATTCGACGCTTTATTGTAAAATAGGCTTTGAGTTAGATAATTTGGCCCAACTGTAAGCTAATGGAAGTGTTCTGAACATGTTTAAAGTCGGCTAGGCTACGTTGGATGTTTGGTAGGCTACGTGTATTAAAAAATGTTATATATTTATATTTTCAGCTTATGATGGATTTATCAGAATATATCCCCAATGTAAGTTGAGAAGCTTCTGTATGTCCTATCCATATATAATGCCACCCTGTGCTTAATATAATCAACAGTGCAGGAAGATCTATGATTGTGGGAGTGTAAAAGAAGAGGAGGTGAAATCTGAACTGAGTCTTGAGAGGCTAAATTAGAGTTCTTTAAGTGAAGTTGAGAGGAAGTGAAATTCCAGGTGGAGGAACTGGCTTACCCATCTGAAGAGTCTGAGCTCTATCGCCTTCTTTGGACAAACTGAGAAACATGTCCCTTTCAGTCTTCTCACCACCTTCCATTTTTCATTCTGAAACTGAACAAATGTAGGTGTCGTGTGATATGACTAACTTGGAACTGAGAATTACAGCCAATTGGAATTTCAATATCCTACATGACTCTCTGTTCTCCAGTTTTGACCTATATTGAGATATAATCACATAATATAAAATTCACCTAAAGTATACAATTCACTGTTTTTAGTATATTCCCAGGTATGCAATCATACCACAATCAATTTTAGAACATTTTAAACTAAAAAAAAAACACAAAAGCCCAGTATCCATTAACAGTCATTCCCATTTTCTGACAAACTCCACCCTTGCCACCAGCCCTGGACAAACACTAATCTCTTTGGTCTCTATGGATTGACTTATTTTTGACCTTCAGTGTAAATAAAATCATACAAATTTTTTTGTGTGTGTATGTGATTAGCTTCTTTCATTTAGCATATTTTCAAGTTTCATTTAAGTTGTAGATAAAATTGGCAATTAATATATTTGTGTTTCTGAATGCTATTCAATATTATGGATCTATACCACACTAATTCATTGATAGATAAATTTTTGTATTGTTTCCACCTTTTTGCAATTTTTAAATTTTTAAATTATTTTTCAGAGATAAGGTCTTGCTAGGTTGCACAGGTTGGACTCGAACTCTTGGCTCAAGCAATCCATCTGCCTCAGCCTCTCAATGTACTGGATTATAGGCATGAACCACCACTCCCAGCATTTTTGCAATTATAAATACTGCTGCTATAAATATTTGTGTACAAGGTTTTGCATGGATACATTTTTATTTTTCTAAAATATAGCACTAGGAGTGGAATTGCTGGGTCATATGGCAATGTTTTGTGGAACTACTTGAGTGTTTTCCAAAATGCCTGCACTTTCCATTCTTGCCAGACGTGTGTGAGTGTACCATTTTTTCCACATCCTCGCCAACTGTTCCTACAAATTGTCTTTTTAATTGTAGCTTGTTGGGAGCCAGCCATGGAGGCCCACTGAGCATTAGGGATCAGGAAGGGCCGTTGACCCTGAGACCACTAGGATGCGTTCAGGAGCTATATGACCTCATTTCCTCCCCCTTTCTACTCAGCACTAACCACATTAAGCTCCTATGAGCTCAAAACATAAAAACTCTGAGACTGGGATGAACACAAGCTAACTTTAGAAGCTCATTGCTCCCATTCTTCCACAAACTGCAGTTTTGGCTTTCACACAACTTATAATTCAAACTCGTGTCACATCTACGAGCCTTAGTATTGGTCACAGGCTTCTGGGTCATGATCTTAGGATTTATTGAAGGTCTAGATTGTAGAATATAGTTTTAGAAGACGGCCATTTTGTTGAAAGAATGCGGCTAGGTTACTTGCAGATAGCCCACTGTGAACTTTGGACTGGGCCACATTCCAAACATTATGGGATGGGCCACTTTCATTTGTAAAGTAAATACTTAAGCTTCTATAGAATTGTTTAACTTGGCATAAATCAATCAGCTTAGGAGGAAAAAGGTTTATAGAATATGTCAGTCACAGATTAGTTTATCCTTTGTTATGGGATTTTAAGATTATCATATGAAAAGGGTTTAAAGGCAATCAATGATTAAGTTTTCATGGATTAAGGTTTCTGGTGGGTGGGGGACACCCCTCCCACATCTGACTTTGTGTATAAAAGACCCATTGTAATTCCCAATAACACACATCACTTCTGCACTAGACAGGTGTCCGTCCAGTCTCTCTCTCTCTCTCTCTCTCTCTCTCTCTCTCTCTCTCTCTCTCTCTCTCTCTCTGTCTCTCTCTTTTTCTCTCTTTCTTCTTCCCCCCAATTGCTGACGCCGTCTCCACTTTTGGGGTACCCTGCACCCGGCTAGAGCTGGTCTCTGGCAGTAGCTATGTTTGTGGATGTGATCTGGTATCTTGATGAGGTTTGATTTGCATTCCCTGATAGCTAAGGATGTTGAGCATCTTTACATGGCCTTCTGACTCATTTGTATATCTTCTTTAGAGCAGTGTCTATTCATCTTTTTTTTTGTTTATAGCTTAGTTGGGCAATTTGTCTTTTTATCATTGAGTTGTAAGAGATCTTTATATATTCTAGATACAAGTTTTCTATCTTATATATGACTTGCAATTCTTTTTGTATCCTGTGGGTCATTTTTTCACTTTTTTTATAATGTTCTTTGAAACACAAAAGCTTTTTAAATTTAGATTGTTTCATTTTCTTGGTTTTGTTTGTTTGTTTTACTTGTGCTTTTGATGTCACATCTAAGAACATTTTGCTCAACACAAGTTGCAACAATGTATGACTGTGTTTTCTTCAAAGAGTTTCATTGCTTTATTTCTTACACTTAGGCTGTGAGTTATTTTGAGTGTTTTGGATAGTATAAAGGAAGGGTATTTTTTTATTCTTGTGTATACCCAGTTGGCCCAGCACCATTTGTTTGAAAAACTATTTTTTCTTCTTTGAATTGCTTTGGCATTCTTGTCAAAGACCAAATTGATAATGTCAATATACCACCCCCTCCTTTAGAGTGTGAATTCTGTTATATGAATCAATATGTCTATTTTTAAGCAAGCATAATACAATCTTGATTACTGTCGTTTTGCAGAAAATATTGAATTAAGAAATTATTAATGCTCACACTTTTTTTCTTTTTTCAAGGTTATTTTATCTCTTGTAGGCCCTTTTTGCATAAATTTTAGAATCCATATAAATTTTAGGATTATTTTGTTCATCTATGTAAATAAACCAGCTGAGATTTTAATAGAAATTCTGTTTAATTTGCAAATCAATTTAGGGAGTATTGCCATCTTAACAGTATTATTTCTTCTGATCCATGAACATGAGATATTTTCCCATTTATTTAGGTTTTCTTTATTTCTTTAGTAGTTTTTTGAATATGTTGTGCACTTAGTTTGTTAAATTTTTCTCAAGTGTTTTATTCTTTTTATGCTAATGCAAAAAAAATTTTTTTTAATTTCATTTTCAGATTGTTTGTTACTATGGTAGAGAAATTTAATTATGTCAGTCTTGTATATCAATCTTTTACCCTGCAACCTTGCTGGACTTGTTTATTAGTTCTAATATTTTTTATTTATTTCCATGTACCATACCATGTCATTTGTAAATAGATATATTTTTACCTTTTCTTTACCAATGTTTATGCCTTTAATTTAATTTTTCTTGCATCACTCCTGGTTAAAACCTTCAGTAAACTGTGGAATAGAATTTGCAAGAACAGATATCCTGTCATGTTCTTGACTTTAGACAGAAGACATTTAATCTCTCATCATTAGTATAATGTTAGCTGTAGGTTTTTTATAGATGGCTTTTATCGGACTGAAAATGTTTCCTTTTATTTCTAGTTTGTTAAATGTTTTTATCATGAAAGGGTGTTGAATTTTGTCAATATTTTTTCTGTATCTATAGAGAAAATCTTTGATTTTGTCCTTTACTTTTGATATGGTGTACAATGTTGGTAGATTTCAGATGCTTAGTCCATCTTGTGTTGTTAAGATAAATAACACTTTGTCATTATGTGTAACACTTTATATGTTGCTGCCTCTGTATTGCTTGATTTAAAAAAAAATATTGTGTCTATGTTCTTTAGAGATACTGGTCTGTGGTTATATTTTCTTGCGATGTCCTTGTATGTTTTTGGTATATGGGTATTACTGGCCTCATACAATGTGTTGGAAATACTGGCTGCTTCTGGTTTTGGAAAGAATTTTTGAAAGATTAACAATAATTCTACTTTTGGGGTTTGGCAGATTTCACTAGTGAAGCCGTTTGAGCCTACAATTTTCTTTGTGCGAACTTTCTAAATTGTTAATCTTTACTTTCTTTAAGTTTATTCTGATGTTGTTTGACTCCATTTTGATTATTTGTATCTTTATAGAAATTGGTACATTTTATCTGAATTATCTATTGATGCCCAGATGTCCATGGTATTTTCTTGTAATCTTTAAAAAATCTCTAAGGTCTGTAGTAATATCCCCTCCTCTATTTCTTTTCCACCTGAATAATTTGAAACTTCTTTTGTTAGTCAATCTAGCTAAAGATACAGTTTGTAGATTGCTTAGAAAAACAATTTTTAAATTTGTTAATTTTCTCATTTTCTTTTTTTTTTTTTTTTTTTGAGTTGGAGTCTCACACGGTCGCCCAGACTGGAGTGCAGTGGCCGCTCCCGGCCGCCACAGCCTCCACCTGCTGGGCTCCAGCGATACTTCTGCCTCAGCCTTCCGAGTAGTCGGAATTACAGGTGTGCGCTACCACGCCCAGCTAATTTTTTGATTTATTGTAAAGATGAGGTCTCGCTGCCCAGGTGGGTCTCAAACCCACGGGCTCAGGCAATCCACTCACCTCAGCCTCCCAAAGGCGCGGGAGTACAGGCTGAGCTACCGAGCCCAGCTGATTTTCTCATTTTCTATACCATATTTGCGTGTCATCACATGCATATTTATTAATCTGTTTGCTTTAATTTTAGTTTTTTTCTTTTTTATCCAGTGTCAAAAGTTAGAATGTTAGGTTATTTATCTAAGATCTTTCTTCTTTTACATATAGTTTTTTTAAAACCACTAAAAATTTCCTTATAAGCAGTTAGTTAGCTGAATTTCATAAGTTTTGGTGTATTTTATCTTTAATTTCTTCATCTTAAAGTGTTTTATTTTTAAAATATTTTATGATAAAGATGTAGGGTACAACTCGGGGTTAGGTACAAAAATGGTTATTATGCAGGTGACCTTGTTATTGAGGTGTGACCCCCCCTCCCATGGCAGTTTACCAATCCCCCTGCCCCCCACCACAGCAGTTTCCCATTACTGCCAAACCCTGCCCCCTCTCCATCTGTTTCCCACTACTGTCAATCCCTTTCTTATAGTATTACGATAGTTGTTCAAGGTCCACTTTTGGGTGAGAACATGCGGTACTCAGTTCTTTGTTTGGTGATAGATCGCTCAGTATCATAGATTCTAAGTCCATCCAAGTTGCTGTGAAGTTCATAATTTTGTCCTTTTTATGGCTGCTTAATAGTCATCATGTATATTTACCAAATATTTTTAAAGCCAGTCCTCTTTTGATGGGCAGCACGATGGGTTGCAAGTTTATGCTATTGTGAGTAATGCTGCAATAAACATGTGTGTGTAGGTATCTTTTTCATAGAGTGAGTTGAAAAGTTGAGTTTCTTCGGGTATACTCACAGTAGGGAGATTGCAGGGTCACACAGAAGGTCAATTTTTAGATCTTTTAGGATTGGCCAAACTGTATTCCACAGAGGTTGTATTAGTTTACATTCCAACCAATAATGTAGAAGTATTTCCTTTACCCCACATCCACTCTGGCTTCTGTTGTTTTCCAAGTTATTGATGAGAGCCACCCTGACTGGATTTAGTTGGTATCTCAGTGTGGTTTTAATTTGCATTTCACTGATGACTAGTGAGACTGAGCATTTTTTCATGTATCTGTTAGCTGCTTGTGTGTTTTCTTTTGAGAAGTGTCTATTCATATCTTTTGTCCACTTTATAATGTGGTTGTTTGGTTTTTTTCTTTTCATCATGTTTGAGGTCCTTGAAGATCTTAGATGTTAGGCTTTTGTCAGATATGCAGTTGGTAAAGTATTTTCTAATTACCCTAGTGATTTCTCTTTTAGCCTACCTGAGTGTTTAAGAGTGCTTTGCTTAATTTCCACAATTGTATTATTTATCAAATTCTAATTTACTTCTATTGTGGCCAAATACTGTGTTTGTCAGATTTCAATAATTTTAAATAAACTGAAAGTTATGTTGTGGCATGGAATATGGTCCATCCTGAAAAATGATTCCTATGCCCTTGAGAAGAATGTTTGTTCCACTATTGTTAGGTGGAGTGTGGTTTATTCTGCTCATGAATTTCTTATTTGAATGTTCATATTTGGATGTATTTTTCTATTCATTACTGAATTGTGGTATTATGTAACTATGAGTGTTTAATTTTCTATATATGCTTTCAATTCTGTCAGTTTTTGTTTCATGTATTCGGGTGCATGTTTTAGTTATGTAGAGCCAGTGAAACAAAGTACCACAAACTGGATGGTTTTAAAGAACAGACATTTATTTTCTCATAGTTCTGGAAGCTAGAGTCTAAATGCCTCCAATAAATTGCCACCTGATTGCTTTATTATTTTTGACCTTGCCCTGGGTTATAAATTGTTCCATATTCTGATCCAATAAAGTTCAGGGCCCTTTGCAGTAGCAGTTTTTGAGGTCATGCTTTGAGATTTGTTCTAACCCCAAAAGGGATCTTCTTGTCTTTCTTTTCTTGATTATCTTTTAGACTAGCTGGTCCACAGTTCAGCCCGTTGTTCTCATTAAACTACGAGACACCTCCTAATTGCTTATCACCCAAATCCCCACTGACTTTGAAAGCAGATTTCAATCTGAACCTCCCTCACTCTGTCTACACTTTTGGGAAAAATCTCTGAGCCATGGTTCCAGAATAGGGAGCAGGGGCACTGTCTGTTTCTCTCGCACTGACCCCCTGCTCTATGAATAAAGCACTGGTCTCAGATGGAAGTGACGAGTCTTCTTAGTTTATACTCCTCATGGCATACAATCTCCAGACTACAAGTCATCTGGAGCAAAAGGGATGGGAAACCCGCATTTTTGGCCTGCCATGCCTGAGGTTAAGCCTCTTATATCCCTGCATGGGTGGAAGAAGAAAGTCCACACTGTCTGTTGGCCAGACTCACCTGTGGTTTAGCCTTTGCCAGTGAAGCTCGTGGGAATGAGAAATAATAGTGGCCTGTCATTCCTGGTTAGAACCTGTTTACCTGACTGGGAACTGCACAGAGAGGGAATCCATCCTTTCACCCAGATTAGAGAAAAAGAACGGGAGAGAGCAGGCTGTAGTTCAGGCTTCACAAAGGTTTGCAGTTTTTACTGAGAAATTATTGAAGGAATGTTTCTTTCATTTGTTTTATGATTTTAGAACAATTTCCAGAGACTTTAATTTTTTAATATACTTTTCACCAGTTATGTTTGTTTTGCTGTGGAGCAGGTGTTCAAGGTTCTTCTTGTCCCCATTCTGGAAATAGGTCTCTGGATTCAATTTTAAAGCTGTTAAATAAGTTAAATATCTTCAACCATTATATTATAAAATGCAGAGTGACTTTCTAAGTAGCAAAAGGAGAGTGCTACTTATGCTAATAAAGACATGCAATTATCCAATTATTTTGCTGTATTTTTGCTTAATTTCGGATGAGGGCCTTGGAAAATACAAAGTATATTCTCACTGATTTTGCTGCTATTATGATGGTACTTTTTGTTCTTTTTTCCCTCTTGTGTTATTTGCTGCACAATGTTGCCTTTTACCAAAAAAAAATGACTATTATCACGAAGAAAAGAATATGTATCTATAGTATACTTTACAGTATGTATAACTTTCATAACATTTTTTCTGACAGTATACATGTCTAGCAGTCATAATTATTCATGACTTTGACTTTAGATTATTTTACAAAGTAACAGATGAGAATTATTACCCCTAATTCCTTTAAATTTCTGATAATTTTCATAGTTCTCTAAATTAGTTTTATTATGATTAGTGATACAACACTCAGTTAACCAAATCCTCATACATATGCATGCATGTCACAAAAGAGGGGAAGGAGAAAAGAAAATTCTCATTGGGTCTAATTTTTATATTACTCAGAAACTGTTTGCCTACATGCTTGATTTATTATTTCATCTTCCAGATTTTTTTTCAATATGGTTATTACAGTTTTGATATCTGGAGTATGGACCAGAATCTTCTCAAGATACAAAAATCACAGAGTAATTTAAACAAAGAAAGTTTAATATAGAGAAATATTTGGTAGGTAAGAAATTTGGAAAATGGAGAATTGTGTACTAAGTGGTAAAAGGAATTGCAAAGAATAAAGTAATAGTAGATATAGAGAGAAGCCACTGTCACTTAAGTGAAGTTACATCAACCAAAGAAGAAACAAATCTAGGAACTCTTCCTTCGGGGGTGAGATATAGACAGTGCAGGCTTTTTTTTTTTTTGAAAATGAACAAGTTTACCACAATGCTCATCAAGTCATCCATGGGGAGGAACCATGCTTCAAAGTCACTGTAAAGCTTTCTGCAAGGATGCCCAGATGGTGAGAAGCCACCCAAGAGGCACAGGGTGAAGCTGCCAGTGGAGAAGTGTCATATGCCCCTGGCTTCTTTGGGTCACAGATTCCAGAGACAGGAGGTCAAGAGGAACTGGGAAGGGAAGATTCTTTTGTTTCAGTATCCCTCCAGTATCCTTTATTGACTGAGTTTAACAGTGTGCCATTTGGAAAAAGAATAATTTACAGTGTACAGCTCCATTACTATGGAGCAGCAATGTAGAGTGAATTTGAAGATGAAAGAGAATAAATTATGAACAGACACATATAGTAATGACACCCCGCACCTATCACCCCCCACAAATAATTTAACTTTTGGAGGGCAGACCTCTTGTAGTACAAGCTTCCCCCACTAGGTAAGTGTTTTAGGAACCCATTGACATCAGTGTACCAGCTAGAGTTGTGAGAGGCTGCATTCCGCTTCAGTGAATTTTTGGTTTTGATTTATTTTATTTTTTTGAGGTTCATTCATTGCATTAGCCTATGTCATGATGGGTAACTTAGGAGAGCACCTGCGCACACTTCTCTGAGCATTCAGCAGTTTTAGACCAAAACAGCATAACCTCACTCATCCTATTACTGGATCTCACCCCAAGCAACTTTTTTTGTTTGTTTCCTGGATGAAAAAATCCTCAAAGGGAAACATTTTGCTAATGTGGAAGAGGTGAAACAAAAAACAGCAGAAACACTAAAAGGCATAAAAACTGACGAGTTCAAAACCTGTTTTGAGCAGTGGATAAAACATCTCAATAGGTATATCACATCGAATGGAGAGTACTTTGAAGGCAACTGAAGTTTAAACATGTAAGAGGAAATACACAATTTTTAATAAATAAACGTCAGCCGGGCTCGATGGCTCAGCCTGTAATCCTGCGCCTTTGGGAGGCTGAGGTGAGTGGATTGCCTGAGCCCGCGGGTTCGAGACCCGCCTGGGGCAGCGAGACCTCATCTCTACAATAAATCAAAAAATTAGCCGGGCGTGGTAGCGC
>NW_006994855.1:1005637-1007055 GCF_000164805.1 Carlito syrichta
AGCAGGTCGAGGCTGCGGTGGCTGGAAGCGGCCACTGCACTCCAGTCTGGGCGACAGAGTGAGACTCCAACTCAAAAAAATAAAGATATAAATAAATAAACGTCATGTTTTTGTGGTCTCTCTTTGCATAACTCAAATATTCTCAATTAAGTGGGCAATTCTAGACTATTATTTCTCATCTAAAGCTGTACTTAATCTTTCCAAATGGCCAAAGCTTTCAAATGCTTGCATGTATTATCCTTCTTTGTGCATCTCTGAATGTCCTAAACATCTCCCTCCCCTTCCAGATCCCAGGAAGCCCCTGTCATTTCTTCCTCCCTAAGTCACTTTCTTGATTTCAAAGTGCTCTCCAACCACTAAAATAGCCTCAGTAAGATCTAATTTAAGTGACATGTGTTATCAAAATTAACAAATAAAGTTATTTAGTTGAAAATGAAAGCTATGGAAAGATTTCATCCACATGTGTTTACACTTGCACATTTCAAATCTAAGGCAATATAAAAAAATTGCCATATCAAAGATGTGAGAATAAAATTTTAACAGTAAACAAACAAATAAAAAGCCCAACCCTCTGCAAAAAAATGCAGTCATTTTTAATGTTGCTTTGTGTCAGACACAACTGGGATGAACTTAATTCTCCCATGAACTCTGAGAATCAGGGATTAGCATATTGATTTTTACAGAGCTTGTAAAAATCTCACGTGAGTGAGAGCAATTTTCTTGCTCAGGATAAACAGTTAGTGGGTGGTGGATACTGACTTCTGATACAGATCTGTTCTCTGTGGTCCCAGGACTACACATTGTCAGGGTGTATTCAGGCAGCTCCATTGATGTAGCCTGCCCAGATAGTCTGCTTAGCTTGTTCTTATATATATATATATTTTTTATTAATCAGTATTTTTTATTATGGTTTTGTGGGGT
The DNA here is from genome assembly GCF_000164805.1 of Carlito syrichta. Classification (NCBI taxonomy): domain Eukaryota; kingdom Metazoa; phylum Chordata; class Mammalia; order Primates; family Tarsiidae; genus Carlito; species Carlito syrichta. The sequence continues at coordinate 1,006,559 of NW_006994855.1, forward strand.
ACAGTTAAGGGTTAGGTGCACAATTACATTTCATTCAGGCACCCTGTTGATAAGAGGTATTTCCCCATCCCCAGACAGATGTTTGCTACTGTTAATCCCATCACCCCCATAGTTTCCCAGTACCATCAGTCATTTTCTTATAGTATTACATTGGATGTTCAAGGTCCATTATATGAGTGAGAACATGTGATATTCGGATCTTTGTTTCTGTGAGAGGTTGCTCAGTATTATAGACTCTAGTTCCATCCAGGTTGCTGTGAAATACATGATTTTGTTCTTTTTTATGATTGCGTAGTATTTCATCGTGTATATGTACCACATTTTTTTAATCCAGTCCTCTTTTGATGGGCCGCATGCTTGTTTCCAGGTTCTTGCTATTGTGAACAATGCTGCGATAAACATACGTGTGCATGTATCTTTTTCATAGAGTGATTTGTGTTCTTCCGGGTATATTCCCAGTAGGGGGATTGCAGGGTCATATGGAAGGTCAATTTTTA
>NW_006994856.1:0-322 GCF_000164805.1 Carlito syrichta
AAGGCAAATAGTATCATATGACATTAATAAAGCAAGTATTATCCTAAGACACCCACAAGGCAAGTAGGATCCTACGACACTAATAATCCAAGTAGTATCACAAGACACAAATAGGGAAATTAGAAAAGTAACACATTATTATGGTAAGGAGTATCAGACGAAAATAATAAGGCAAGTGGTATCAGATGACACTAATAAGGAAAGTAGTTTCAGACGACACTAATAAGGCAAGTATAATCATAAGACACTAACAATGCAAGTAAGATCATATTACACTAATAAGGAAAGCAGTATCATAAGACACTAATAAGGCAACTATTAT
>NW_006994857.1:0-646 GCF_000164805.1 Carlito syrichta
GTAAATTAAAAGAGGACACTGATGGTAACACTATCATAACTGGAGATTTCAATGTAATTTTAACAAACCTAGATAGATAACACAGAGGCAAAAAATCAATAAGGAGATCTGGAACCTCAACTTGGTGCTTGACAAAATGGATTTAATAGATACCCACAGACGACTACACTCAACAATGACAGAATATACATTCTACTCATCACCACATGGAACATATTTTTATAATCAATATCATTGTGAAAGAAAATAGAATCCTGGGATCCCAAACTCACTATGCCAAATGGTAAGTTAAACTTGGGAACTGGGTCATGCAATGCTGCCTTCCTTTTGTTCCCAAACACAGCTGTAAGTTTTCAATCTTGTGTCACAGCCTTAGTCATCAGCCAGGCTCCCATGATGACAGAAGGCAACACATCTTCCAGATGGCCTGCCTCAAAACTTGCTCACATAGAAAATTCTTGTGAGCCCCTAGATGTTTCAGGACACAGATGCCCCTATTAACTAGCCCTAACATCAAATTCTGCTGAATCTCATCCCTATGATATACATTGCCAGCTTGTCTTCACAGGTACAGGACAAGGAGAAAACCAGAAATCATCCCACTGCCTGCCCTGAGGTGAATGCAGAAGTGATTTTTCCTCTACTC
>NW_006994858.1:0-336 GCF_000164805.1 Carlito syrichta
AGCTGAACTAACTTGTCGGCTTTTAAGTTGTCTGAAAATTGGGCTGATTGATTAGCTGACTTAACTAGTTAGCTGTCTAGTCGGATGACAGATTAGCTGACTTAACTAGTTGGCCAGTGAGTGAGACAACAGGTGAGCTGATTTAACTAGCCTGCCTGCGAGTTAACTGATAGGTGAGCTGACTTAACTAGCAGGCCAGAGAGTGAGGCGATTTGTCAGCTGACTTAACTAGTCGGCCAGTGAGTGAGCTGACTGGTAAACTGACGTTAGTAGGCGTGCAGGGTGAGCATACTGGTCAGAAGACTTAAGTAGTTGGCTGGCGAGTGAGCCGACCAG
>NW_006994859.1:0-399 GCF_000164805.1 Carlito syrichta
TCGAATTGAATGGAAAGGATGGAATGAATGGAATTGAATGGAAAGGAAAGGAATGAAATGGAGAGGAATGGAGTGGTTAGGAATGGAATGGAATGAAATGAAATGGAATAAAAAGGATTGGAAAAGAATGAAATGGAATGGAATGGAATGAAATGAAATAAAATGGAATGGAAGGGAAAGGAGAGGAATGTAATGGAATGGAAAGGAATGTAGTGGAATAGGGAAGATTGCAATGGAATGGTTTGGAGAGGACTGGAATCGAGAGAAATGTAATGCAATGCAATGGAGAGGAATGAATTAAAATTCAATGGAAAGGAAAGGAATGGAATGGATAGGAATGAAAAGGAATGTAATGGAAGTGAAAGGAATTGAATGGATTAGAATTGAATGGAATGGAGA
>NW_006994860.1:0-975 GCF_000164805.1 Carlito syrichta
TTAAGTCAGTTCGCAAGTCAGCTGGCTAGCTAAATAAATCACCTAGTTAAGTCATCTTCCTAGCCAGCTGGCTAGCTATATAGCAACTAGTTAATTCAGCTCTCAGGCAAGCAGGACAGCTATTTAACTCAGCTAGTTAAGTCGGTCGGTTAGCCAACTGGTTAACTAGGTAGAGAGCTTGGTATGTCAGTTGGCTAGACAGCTGGTTAGCTAATTAAGTCAGCTACTTAGGTGTGCTGACTAGACTGCTAGCTAGCTAGGTTGAGAGATAGTTAAGTTAGCTGTGTAGCCAGCTGGCTAACTAGTTATGTCTGCTAGTTTTGCCAGCTGGGTAGCTGGTTAAGTCAACTAGTTAATATAGCTGGCTAGACACTTGGGTAGCTAGGTACCAAGCTAGTTAATTCTACTGGCTAGCCAGCTGGCTAGTTATTTAAGTCATCTAGTTAAGTCATCAGGCTTCCCAGCTGGCTACCTATGTAGCTAGCTAGATAAGTCAGCTGGCTAGTCAGCTGGCTAGTTAGGTTATGTCACCTAGTTAATTCAGCTTGCTATCAACCTGATTAGGTAGGTAGCTAGGTAGTTAATTCAGCAGGCAAGCCAATGGTATATGTTGGTGGCTATCTAGTTAAGTCAATTGGCTAACCACCTGGCTAACGAGTTTTTTCAGATAGTTAAGCAAACTGGCTAGCCGTTAGCCAACCAGGTAGCTAGCTAATTATGTCAGCTGATCTAATATATCAGCTGACAAGTTGGCTTATTAGTCGGCCGATTGGTTAGCTGACTCAACTAGTTGGTGCCCTAGTAGGCTGACCAGTTGGTTCAGCAAACCAGCATGCCAACTATTAACCAAGTTTACTAGTCAGTAAACTAGTTGACGCAGCAAACTAGTCAGCCGACTAATCAGCCTACTTGTTAAGCTTGTCAGTAAACTAGTTGACCCAGCAAACTAGTCGGCTGACTAATCAGCCTACTTGT
>NW_006994861.1:0-353 GCF_000164805.1 Carlito syrichta
TTAGTATTATATTTATATAAGTTAATAATTTAATCCTCAAAATCTTTTTAGTCTTCAAGATTCACAAGATGCATGTAGAGAAACATTTTTAAAATCACAAAACTAGAAAGGTTTAGGGAACCATATCTAATCTATATATAACTACTAAAATTGCTAGTATAATATTATTTGTGTTCAAATAAGCAAAAAAAATCATAAAAATTAAAATTCTGTTAGCTTAAGTTTAGGTGAGAATCACATAAATAAAATTACAAATAGGTAACCACCGATATAAACTGATTCCCAGGAAAAGACAACTGTATTTACCCTGAAGTCAAGATTTGCTAGTGCCATCATTGTAAGTGTACAACTTT
>NW_006994862.1:0-378 GCF_000164805.1 Carlito syrichta
GGGTAACAATCATAGAAGAGTGTCAATCACTTGGGTACTTATAGCAGGTGAGGTCCAGTCACAGGGTATCCTTTGCAGAGGAGGTCCAGTCACTGGTGCACCCATCACAAAGGCCAGTTACTGCAGCATCCAATAGGATGTGGGACAGTCTCTGGGGTAGACTACAGATCATGGAGGAAATAGTCACTGGAGCACACATCACAGGGGAGGGTTAGACAATGGGGTACCAAATAGGAGGAGGGCTAGTTACTGGAACACCCATCAAGAGGAGGACCAGTCACTAAACTCTCATTACAGTGGAGGTCCAGTAACTGAGGCACCCAACCAAGTGGACCCAGTCAGTGGGTAACCTATAACAGATGAAAAACAATCAGGGGC
>NW_006994863.1:0-2461 GCF_000164805.1 Carlito syrichta
CTATCCTCTCACCTTGGCTATCCAAAATGCTGGGATGACAGGCATGAGCCACCATGCCTGGCCCATTTTTTTCTTCTTTAGTTTTAAAATGACCACTTTAGGTGGGTGAGGTGGCCCACACCTGTCATCCCAGCACTTTGGCAGGCAGAGGCTGAGGATTGCCTGAGCCCAGGACTTTGAGCCTAGGACTTTGAGACCACTCTGTTGCCCAGGCTGTTGCCCAGTGGCACATGCAAGGATACCGCACCCATGACCTAATGGTCTCAGGAGATCCTTCTTCCTCATCCTCAGAGTAGATGGAACTACAGGCGTGTGCCCCCATGCCCGGCTAATATTTTGTTTTTTATTATAGTGACGAGCTCTACCCAGTTGCCCAAATTAGTCTTGAACACCTGGACTCAGGCTATCCTCTCACCTTGTCTTCCCAAAGTGCTGCAATGACAGGTGAGAGCCACCATGGTTGGCACTTTTTAAAAAAAATCTACTTTGAGTGAGGTGGCTTAAGCCTGTCATCCTAGCACATTGGCAGGCAGAGGCAAGAGGATTGCCTGAGCCCAGGGCTTTGAGACCAGCCTGGGTAACTAGGCAAGACCGCTACTCTACAATCAATAAAACAGCTAGCCAGGCACGATGGTGCATGCCTGTATTTATAGCTACTTTGTAGGCAAAAGCATGTAGTTCCAGATACTGGGAAGACTGTGGAAGAAGGAGTGCCTGAGTCAACCTGACTGAGGCTGTGGTGGCCATGAGCATGTCACTGCTCTTCAGCCTCGGCATTAGAGTGAGACTGGCTAAAATAAAAAAAAAAAATCAAAGAATTGGGATTCCGTTTTTTGAGATAAATGCCACACAAATAATTCATACTTTCTTTCTTTTGTTTCTGAGTCAGGTTCTCTGTTGCCGAGTGGGGCATTGGAATCCAATGGCACACTCACGTCCACCTCAAGCTCAACCTACTGGGCTTAGGCGATGCTTCCACCTCACCCTACATGTAGCTGGAACTACAGGTGAGAAACACCATGCCCTGCTAATATTTTTATTTTTATTGCAGGGACGAGATCTCATCAAATTGCCCAAAATGGTCTTGAACACCTAGACTCAGGCAATCCTCTCACTTTGGACTCCAAAAGTGCTGGGATGAGAGGTATTAGCCACCATGCCCAGCAAAAATTTTTTTTAATGTCTGCTGTAACTCGATGAGGTGGTTCACGATAGTCATTCCAGCACTTTGGCAGGCAGTGTGCAAAATGATTACCTGAGCCCAGGGCTTCGAAACCAGCCTGTGCAACCTGGCAAGATCTCTCCTCTACAATTAAAAAAAAAACTAACCAGGCATGGTGGTGCATTCCTGTATTTCCAGCTACTTTGTAAGACAAAGCCTGTCATTCCAGCTACTGGGAAGACTGAGGCAGAAGAATCACTTAAGCCAAGCAGACTGAGGATGCAGTTGCCATGAGCATGCCACTGCTCTCCAGGGTGGGTAACAGAATCAGATGGGAAAAAAAAAATTAAAGAATTATTATTCAGGTACCCTGTTGATAAGAGGGGTTTCCCCATCCCCAGACAGGTATTTGCTACTGTTAATCCATCTCCCCCCCCCCGCATAGTTTCCCACTACTGTCAGTCATTTTCTTATAGTATACATTGGATGTTCAAGGTTCATTATATGAGTGAGAACATGTGATACTCAGATCTTTGTTTTTGTGAGAGGTCACTCAGTATTATAGACTCTAGTTCCATTTAGGTTGCTGTGAAATTAATGACTTTGTTCTTTCTTATGGCTCCGTAGTATTCCATCATGTATATGTACCACATTTTTTAAATCCAGTCCTCTTTTGATGGGCAGCATGATTGCTTCCAGGTTCTTGCTATTGTGAACAATGTTGCGATAAACATACATGTGTAGGTATCTTTTTTATAGAGTGATTTGAGTTCTTCAGGATATATTCCCAGTAGGGGGATTGCGGAGTCATATGGGAAGTTGATATTTAGAGCTTTCAGGAATCACCACACTGCTTTCCACAGAGGTTGTACTAGTTTACACTCCCACCAACAGTGTAGAAGTGTTCACTTTTTGCCACACCCTCTCCAGCAGTTGTTATTTTTTGAGTTTTTGATAATTGCCATTCTGACTGGAGTTGGGTGGTATCTCATAATTGTATACCTAACCCTTAACTGTACCCCACAACATCATAATAAAAAATATTGATAAAAAAGAAGAAGCTTATATTTTATTTTCAAAATCCCAGCAGGTGGGAAATTGAGATGTCTTTTAATTTTTATATACTTTCCTCATTCAAACTCAGGTCTAAGCATACCTATTTTGTTTACAAATTGGATCAGAGTCTTTGAGATCAGTTAATTTTTAGAATAAGAAATAGTGCTATTTTAAGCTAAACTTTGCCTGAAAATCCTTCAAAAGTATCTCTATACTGTATAGTGCCAAGTAAAATTCACTGAT
>NW_006994864.1:0-483 GCF_000164805.1 Carlito syrichta
CTCTTCATTCCAGTTCTCCCCATTCAATTCCGATCCATTCCATTCCATTCCATTCCACTACATTCCATTCCATTCCTTTCATCAGCTTTTCTTTCTTTTCTATTCCATTCCTCTCCATTCCCTTCCTCTCCATTCCATTACACTTCATTGCACTTCATTCCATTCTTCTCCTTTACATTCCAATCCATTCCATTCCTCTCCATTCCATTCCAATCCATTCCATTCCTCTCCATTCCTTTCCATTCCATTTTATTCTATTTCTCTTTATTGCACTTCATTCAACTCCATTCCTCACCATTCCTCTCCATTCCATTCCATTGCTTTCCATTCCATTGTTTTCCGTTTGTTCCATTCCATTCCACTCTTCTCCATTCCTTTCCTCTTCTTTATATTCCATTTCTCTCCATTCCATTCCTCTCTTCCGCATTCCATTCCCTTACTTTTCTCTGTATTACATTCGTTTCCATTCTATTCCTCTAAATT
>NW_006994864.1:1910-2699 GCF_000164805.1 Carlito syrichta
CCTTTAAATCCCTCCAAATTCCATTCCGTCTTTTTCAATTCCTTTCCATTTCTTGTCATTCAATTCCTCTACATTCCATTCCATTTCTCTCAATTCCATTCTTCTCCATTCCAATCATTCCATTATTTACCTTTCCTTTCCATTTCCTTACCTTTCTTTCCATTCCATTCATTCCATTCCATTCCTCTCCATTCTATTCCTTTGCACTCCATTCAATACCTCACCCTTTCCATCCTCTCCATTCCATTCCATTGCTTTTCATTCTTCTCCCTTCCATTCAATTTAATTACACTCCACTGCATTCATTTCCATTCCTTTCCTCTCCGTTCCATTCCATTCCTCTCATTCCACTGTATTCCATTCCCTTCCTCTCCTTTCCATTTTGTTCCATTCCTCTCTTATCCATCCCATTCCTCTCCACTCCATTCTATTCCTTTCCATTCCATTCCACTCAGTTACATTGCTCTCCATTCCATTGCACTCAATTAGATTCAACTCCATTCAATTCCTCTCCACCCCATTCCATTTCATTCCACTCCATAACATTCCTCTCCATTCCATTCCATTCTAATCCAGTCCACTCCTTTCCTCTCCATAAGGTTTAGGTGTATAATTACGTTTCATTCAGGTACCCTGTTGATAAGAGGTGTTTCCACATCGCCAGACAGATATTTGCAACTGTTAATCCCATTCCCCTCCCCCCCAATAGTTTCCCAGTACCGCCAGTCATTTTCTTATAGTATTGCATTGGATGTTCAAGGCCCATTATATGAGTGAGAACATGTGATA
>NW_006994865.1:0-1053 GCF_000164805.1 Carlito syrichta
GACCAGAACCAGAACTGGCAGAGTCGTGTTTGTTGTGTGGTGGTGGTTGGTATTATTACTCTGAGTCAGAGTCCCGCTCTGTCACCCAGGCCAGAGCACTGGGGCCCTCTCTCAGCCACTGTGGCCTCCACCAACTGGGCTCCTGCGATCATACTGAAACAGCCTCATGAGTGGCTGGATCAAAAAGACTGTGCCAACAAGCTCGGCTCATTTTTTGGGTTTTGTAGAGACGACGTCTTGCCAAGGTGCCAGGGCTGGTCTCGAACCCAGGAGATCAGGTCTTCCTCTCAGCTTGGCCTCAACCAGGGACATTTCTTCCTCCAATACCATTTTTTCTGGCTCTAAAATCAGTCTCCCTGTGAACACATGACACATAGTTGAGAATCTGTGTACAATTCTCATATTTTAGGAGACAGTTTTTGGCTCTGTGGCCCAGGCTGGTGTGTGGGGTGATGACCGTTGTTCACCATCAGCCTTGCAATGCGGGCTCTAGTGATCCTCCCGCATCAGCCTCCAGAGTGGCCAGGATGATGGACACCTCGACTTCAGACCACCTGTTTGGATGGGTGCAGTAACAGGCCCTCCCTGCGTGACCCGGACTGGCCTTAGGTTCCTGGGCTTCAGTCATCCTCCTGCCTTGGCCTCCTAGAGTGCTGGGATCCAAACGTGGTCCGCCATGCCAGGCCTTCTTGTTTGTTTTCAATGAAGGATCATGGTCATGATGGGGGCTCAGCCTCATCATCCTAGCACTTTGGGAGGCCAAGGCTAGCAGCCGACTGAGCCTGTGGACCAAGACCCACTCAGGCACCTCGGTGAGACTCGTTTCTACTCTCCATCCCAAATGAGCTGGGCATGATTGTGGGTGCCTATCGTTCTGGCTCCTCACAAGGTAAGGAAAAGACTTGTGGGCACGTGGTGGGACAATGTTGTGGTGGCCAGAAGCTAGCCACCGCCCTTCAGCCTGGGTGACAGAGTGAGAATCTGATTCAAAGGAAAAAAGGAAAAAAGGAAATAAGGAAATAAAAAAGAGCATCCATTTGTGTATGGAATTCG
>NW_006994866.1:0-12205 GCF_000164805.1 Carlito syrichta
TTTCCCACGGCCTCGGCCGCCGCCCCCAGCCCCACTTTCGGGACGTCCCCAGGGGCGCTCCGCCGCCTGCAGCCGACCGGCCCGACGCCGCCCCGCGGGGCTGGGCGGGAGTGGGCGGTCGGGGCGCGCCGGGGCCTGCCGGGCGGTTGCGCAAGGCGCGCAGGGCGGCTATAAGAGGGACCGGCAGGCATGGAGCCCCAGAGGAGTCGCCGCGACAGCAGCTGCGAGGTAAGGCCCGGGCGCGCACCTTGCTCCTTCTCTGCTGGTCTTTCCTGGCCGGCTACAGGACCCCCACCCCACCCCGGACTCCGGGGAAACTGAGGCAGGCGGGAGGCACGGCGCATGGCTTGGTGCTGGACTGTGGGAGCTTTGCACCGAGTTCTAGCCAGAGGAAAAGCGGCTGGGCGTTGGGGAGTCCTGGATTCGGGGCTGGGCTGTGCTGGTGCCCAGAAGGCAGGACTATGTCCCTGTGGAAGCAGCGGTGGCCCCAGGAGACTCTCCGATCCGCCAAACCCACGGTATCCATAGAGCTGAGGTGCTTCGAAAAGTGTCCTGAGTACATCTCCAAAGATCAGGGTGCCCTGCCCCAGCTGGAGGGATAAAGTTAGGGGTATGGAGGACGCAGGTGCCCTCGGATGGTTTCTGAGGGCCAGACCTGGCCTTGCCCTGCGAAAAGAATTCGGGTGTCATTTTCCAGCGAGGGTCCTGACCCCTGAATGCAAGAGGCTGTACAAGGCCGAGGCACAGAAGTAGGGAGGAAAAGTGTCAGGAAGAACCCAAATCTCCCAGAGAAACGGTGCCGGGTGTCATCACATCTGGCCCTGAAGCCATGCAAATGGCCTTCTTCACCATGGATGCAGTGAGGCGTCTCAGGGATCAGGACAGCAGGTCCTGGGCAAGGTCTGTTAGAAACCGGCATGCTTTTGCTGTTACCTCATTTCTAGCCGGAACCGCTAAATACCCAGTCAGCAACTGGGCTCCAGGCAAGACCCACCAGGCCCATCTGTAGCCTTCCTTCTGGGTTTGCATGTCACTGTGGGTGTGGTCACCTGTATCCTCCTGTTTCTAGAGCTTGAAGGTGGTGGCACTTTGGAAAAGTGACTCCTTAAGTATAGTTAGATCCAAGTAGCCTGATGGTCATTTGAGAACAGCAGCTTTGGAGAGAATGAGATGATTAATTTCTGCTGGAAGGGTGGTCTTCAGGGGAGGTGGGTGGAGGGCAGGGACTTGCTTGGCACCACCGTCCCAGGAGCATGAGCTCTCTGATAACCCCCTGTGGGAAATAACCCCTATCAGCTCGTGCTGTGTTTGTTCTGTAGGATTCTGAGATGGCCAGTGGGCAGCTGGGACTGGGAAGTATCCCCAGTTTCTTTCTGACCAGGGTGGTCTGCGGAACCGGATGTGGAAGGAGGGAGGACCCAACAGGCTAGCTGCTCCCAACCTAACACCCTCAAGAATGGAAAGGCCAAGTTGAGTGTTTATCCCATGTAGGCAGGGAGACAAGGCAAGAGAAAAGCAGTGGCTGCTTTCGGGCTCATTCTTTCTCAAACAGTTGAGGACACTGGACTGAGGGGAACATTTCCATGTTGGCGAAAGGAGTGCCCTGCGCCTGCCTACTTTGCACATCTTATACCCAAAATAACTCTTCTTGGTATTTGGGGGAAATAGTTTCCTCCCCCTTCATTCCAGGAAATGACTCCAAGCACCAAGGACAGAGCCAGGGAGGTTGCAATGAATTCCTGTCCCTGGGCTCTAGCCGGATGCCTCTCATGTCTGTGTGGCTCATGCAGGGCACAGAGGTGGTGGCCTGAGAGGTCTCCTCACAGGAGCCGGGGCCTTGCCCTCTCCCACCTAGATGCCACCCAGGGGAGCATGGAAGTAAGAGAGAGAAAGGGGGCTCCAGGGAGTGTGAGTCCTTGTGGCATGAGCATTTGTTGCCAGCACTGGCATGTTTCAAAGGAAAATCGAGCCAAGTTCTCTGGCAGTCAATAGATCAGTGGCCCATGCCACTGGGATAGGATTCTGGCAGCTGTAGCGCCCTTTTGGCCTGGCAGCAGAGAGCCTTGCAATTCTTCTTTGACCACGCAGTGGTCTCAGAGAAAGAGAGAGGTTGTTTCTGCTTAAAAACAACACACCTGGAACCTGGGCCCACGACCCCTTTGCACGTATCCCACGTGTGACAGCAGAGGTGACTCATGTTCCTGCTCAATGTGCTAGCTTCCTGGAACAGAATCTATCACCGATGCCAATGCCGACATTTCACTGATACCATCTGTGTGCGCATTGTCTTAGGGCTCTGGGCTGCCCCAGGCTGGGGGGATGGTAAGGAAGAGGAGAGGAGACCAGAAGACAGAGCGGAGGTCTCTGAGATCTCTGAGGAGGGCAGGAGCTAGGCTCACGGATGGGTGTGTGGCAAGGAGCACCCGGAGATGCCAGTCAAGAGGGAGCAGAACTTAGGAAGCCAAAGGGAATCAAGGCCCATGCAGGTGCTAGAGGACCTGCGGGAGGTGCAGGAAGCAGACCAAGGTCCCCGAGAAAGGGACTCCTGGACACTCAAGTACTTTCTCTCTTTATTAAGAACAGCTGCTTAAGAATTCCTGCCAGGCCAGGCTCAGTAGCTCAGCCTGTAATCCCAGCACTTTGGGAGGCCGAGGCGGTGGATTGCCTGAGCCTGCGGGTTCCACACCCACCTGGACAACTTGGCAGACCTCGTCTCTACAACAAATCAAAAATTAGCCGGGCGTGGTAGCGCACACCTGTAGTTCCAGCTACTTGGAAGGCTGAGGTGGAAGGATTGCCAGAGCCCAGCAGGTCAAGGCTGCAGTGGCCAGAAGCGTGCCACTGCACTCCAGTCTGGGCGACAGAGTGAGACTCCAACTCAGAAAAAAAGAAAGAAAGAATTCCTGCCAGGCAAAAGTGAATTCTAGGATGCGACTTTAAGATGGAAGCAAAAACTTCACCAGGCGAGATGGCATTGCCTGCAGTCCTTCCTAGCTACTTGGGAGGCTGGGGTGGGAGGATCACTTGAGCCCAGGCGTCTGAGGCTGCCATGAGCCATGATTCTGCCACTGCACTCCAGCCTGGGCAACAGAGTGAGATCCTGTCTCTAGAAAAATAAAATAAAATAAAAACAAAGATGGGAGCAGATGTACCTTTATAAAGGTAGGTTAGCCTGGTTAGCCAATGTAGATTAAATATATGTCCCTTATTCATTCAACAAATATTTAACAAACACCTGGTCTGTGCCAGGCCCTTCATGGTGCTGAACAAGTCCAGGTGTCATTGGTTGATCATGGCAGCCTCTTCCTCTGAGTCTGGCTGGAGTTTTCGGATTCCCCACACACAGCTCAACATTTTATCAAAGTTGACACAGGAGTTGAAACCTATTTGTTATCCCTGATGGGGTCTGGTCTGAGGGTAGGAAGCAAGATGAGCAAGAAGAATGAAACTCACACCCCAACTCCCGGTTAAACATGTTAACGTGATTTCTCAAATGAGGCTTTTGGTTGCAAAGAAGAGGGAATCACTTGTGCTGACTCAGTATTTTTCAAAGGGTGTATCATGACCAACATTTGAAAAATTAACTGAGACTCTCAAGAGCGCATTACCCATTTAGTAAAGATGAATTTTTGACACATTTCTCTCACATGCCCGTATCTGTATGTCTCAAGCAAAAAATGTACTTGGAAAGTGGAAAGCCATTCAAATGAGTCTGAGTGAAAAAGAGTATCTTACACTGGAGGCCAGGGACAGGGAGACTGCCCAGCCTCAGAGGGCCTGGAACCTAAAAGCCCAGGAACTGCAAGGTCAGGAAGGAGCCCAGATGGTGGCCAGTACGCCGCCTCTCTGTGGTTGTGTCTCTCTGGGCTATTCCATGCCCATGAGGCCAAATGAGGCCGCACAGCTTCTGAGTTCACAGAAATGAACTGTGCTGTGTGTAGCCCGGCTCTAAATGCTGGAAGAGAAGCCGACTGACCCTGTCAGGGGCTGGAGGAAGGGACGAGAAATGGCAGGATTCTGAGATGGACAACGGGCAGCTGGGACTGGGGAGTGTCCCCAGTTTCTTTCTGACCAGAGTGGTCAAGCAGTTGTGGTCAAGGGGGCTGGAGTGTAAACTCAAACATGGCTCCCAGGGATTGGTGTGTGTGTGTGTTTGTGTGTCCTGGATGGGTCAGATCTCCCAACGGGTTTCTACTACACGCAGAATCAAGCCTGGGAAAGTCGAGCTCTCTGACCTCATGCACCACCAGGCTGAATTCTCCCAAGCCATGCACGGTGCCCCCCAAGTTCCCAACTTGACCTGGAACGTCCTGCTTCACCCCTTTCCCTTGGGGGAACACCAGTCCTTCTGGTCTCAGATTGTGTGTCACCTCTTTTGCAAAGCCCTCCTCACCTCCCCAGGGTCCCTTCTTCCTCTCTGCTCCTCGGGGTCTGGGTCTTCCCTCATAGCCTCCACCAGGTTGTGTTAAATGATCCATTCAAGCTTCCACGAGACTCTGAGCAACTTGAAGAACCGAGATCCGAACGTTTCTGCCTTTGCTTCCTCCATTATCCTTCCTCCTCCTGAGTCCCTTCCAACTTGGAGTTATGAAGAAGGGAAGGAAGGGCGGGGGAGAGGAACAGGAGGGGAGCCCATGGGGAGAATCTGTATAGGGAGATTTAGACTAGTCAAAGCTTCCTCCTTGTAAGCAACAGCAAATACCACATCACCTGAATTTAATTCACCAGACTACCAGACTACCAGAAAGGGGGTATAAAAAACCTGAGGGCAGTCGGGCTCGGTGGCTCAGCCTGTAATCCCACACCTTTGGGAGGCTGAGGTGAGTGGATTGCCTGAGCCCGCCAGTTCGAGACCCGCCTGGGCAGGGAGACCTCATCTCTACGATAAATCAAAAAGTCAGCCGGGCGTGGTAGCGCATGCCTGTAATTCCGGCTACTCGGAAAGCTGAGGCGGAAGGATCGCCGGAGCCCAGCAGGTCGAGGCTGCGGTGGCCGGGAGTGGCCACTGCACTCCAGTCTGGGTGACCGAATGAGACTCCAACTCAAAAAAAAAAAAAACCTGAGGGCTGGAGGAGAGAAGAAGGAAGAGAGAGGGGTGTGCTGGGTTCCTTGCCAACCTCTGGTGCTTCCAACCAGAAGAAGATTGGCAGAGACGTTCAGAGGGCTCAAGGCTAGCAGGTTCCAGCAGGGAATGCCTTTGCACCCCAACTCCTCTCCACGGTGGGCCCCCCATTGCTGTCATCAGCAGCAGCTCTGACCTTGACTCAGAAGGCCCTCCAGCCTGAGTTTAGAGAAGTGGCCAGATCTCTCTGCCCATCTCCACTGCCACCTGGACGTCGAGGCCCCACTTGGTCGGCCTCCTCCCCCGGGAAGGAGAGGATGTGAGGCCCAGGTCTGGAGGCCACCAGCTTCTTGGGAAAGTAGGAGGCAGAAGGGGTACAGGAGCCTGCCCACAACTGCCAAGTGGGGGTGTGGGAGGGCGTGGGAGTCTCCTGAGGACCCAGATGGAGCCAGGCAGCAGAAATTACGGCGGGGTCAATGGTGCGTTCTATGAGCCTGCAGGCCCAGACTGTTTTCTATGATTATGGTTCATTATCTGGAGCTGCACTGGGGGCTCCGCTTTCTGCTTGATCTCTTTTCTTCTTCGGTGCACCCGTGGCAGGAGATGATGGTGGGGATGATGGGGAGGGACGGGCCTTAATTAAAGGAGAAGGGAGGCAGTCTGCGGCGGAGCCGGTGAATGGGGTGGCCCAGGTACAGTGGAGCCGGCAGCGGTGGGGCAACATGTTGGGGGTTGATCCCCTGTTGAGCCCACTGCCTGCTGTGCACACACGGCCTCCAGAGAACCCCTCTCCTCTCTGCAGCAGCACTCAGGAAACAAAAGCTGCTATAGCAACATTTTTTTTAATGCTTAAAGCATGGCAGCCCCTCAATGTGCAAAAGTGCTTTGGAAGCTTCTGGAGAGAAAAGGCTTTGTGGCCCAGACAGGCGGCTGAGCGCAGTCTTTCTTCCTGCCCTTGCCGCCCCATGATGCTCCCTGTGGGCTTCTCGGTCTCAGAGCCCTAATTCCAATCAGCAGCTGGATGGATTCACCTGAATGTCCCACCAGTCCCAGCAAATCAGCAGGGCCCAACCTCGTCTTTCCCAAACCGCTCCTCTGTCTCTCCCAATTTCCTTCTCCATCCTTCTAATCAACCGGGCTGAAAATATTGGGCAAACAGTGTCACAGGAGGAAGCCTCACCGGCCTACCCAGTGCTCACAGCCCCCAGGATCTCAGCCCAAGTGCCCCCCACTCGACCTTGTCAGCAGGTGCACCCTCGTGCCAGCCAGCAGCCACCATCCCCTAAACCTGCCTGTTCTTTGGCCTCTGCCCGGGCTCTCCCTCTCCTCCCTCCACAAACTCAATTCCTATCTATTCTCAGGGTCTTTGTCAGATGCCGTCTCCTCCACGATGCCTCCCCGATTTATTCACTGGTGATAATACTGTTCTTCCCTGGAGCTAACATGTGTTGGGTTTGGCTACATGCGGGGCAAGGGATTATTACTTTATGTGTTTTAATCTCATTACAGCCACAGGTGGGAATTATGATTTGTATCATTCCCATTTGTTAGCTAAGAAAATGGAATCTCACAGAGGCTAGCTAACTTTCCCAAAATTCTATACTCTGAGTCAAACACAGCTCTGCCAAACTCTAGTGTTCATACATTTAAGCATGGTGACTTCCCTCCCTGAGTTACTGTTAGGTTACACTCCCCGCGGGGCCTCCAGAATGTCAGGTCAGGTCTGCTAGTGGGGTGGGTGTCTAGTGTGATTCAGTACTGTGTGAAAGATGCAAAGAATTGCACAGAAGTTAGATTAGAAAATATAGTTTATTTAGAAAGTGAATTAGCAAGCGAAAGAGAGAGAAATAAAGAGAAAGGAGATTCACCTCCCCAAGGTGGGGAAGGGAGCCAAAGCCAGAGTCTAGTAAGTCTAGACCAGAGTCTAGTAAGGCAATGGCGACTAGCTGCTCGTGTTTGAATCCTTTTAATCCTTCCCTTTGATGGGGGAATGTCGTTAAGGTGATTTCGTGGTGGTCTTCTCCATGTCATCACAAAGGGGCAGGTACTGACGTCAGGTGAAGGACAGCAGGCAGATGGGTGGGTTAATCACATGATTGCTGCAATGGTGGTGGGGTCTATGTCACATAGGTCACAATGGGCTGATTAGGTTAACTTAGGTCTTATGGGTGGAGGCAAATACTTGAAATAGAAAAGCTGGCCAGGCTCGGTGGCTCACCCTGTAATCCCAGTGGTTTGGGAGGCCGAGGTGAGTGGATTGCCTGAGCCGGTGGGTTCGAGACCCGCCCAGGCAACTTGGTGACACCTCATCTCTACAATAAATCAAAAATTAGCTGGGTGTGGTAGTGTGAACCTGTAGCTCTGGCCACATGGAAGGCTGAGGCGGAAGGATCGCTGGAACCCAGCAAGTCGAGGCTGCGGTGGCCGAGAGCGTGCCACTGCACTCCAGTCTGGGTGACAGAGTAAGGCTCCAACTCAAAAAAAAAAAGAAAAGCTAATTAATACAAAACAAGCTGGGGATGGGGGTTGTAAAACAATTATCAATAGCTCCCTCTGAGAAACCTGTTCTGTCCTTGGCTGGTGATTAGAGGGTAAATTGCTAGAAAAGCAGTTTAAATAAAAGCAGTTAAAGATTAAGTGAACCGCTAGAAAAACGTAAGATTTAGGCAATGTTAAAACGGCTGTTCATTGGGTATATTAAATCCATGTTATGTCCTTTCGGTTACCCAAGGCATTTCATCTGTTTAAATGCTCATCCTTACATTGCAGTTAATTATGTAAATTTTTAACCCAGTTGCTTAAGGGCACAGTTTTGTTCTTTTATTTTTAACAAATACTATATGTAAGTAGTTGACAAAATCAACTAGGCATATATAGGTACTCACTCCTGATTCCCACTCTCCTGTGGTTCCATGTCTCTTGTGTGTCTGTACCTGGCCCACAGTGGGTAATCAACACGTTAGCAGCCAACCATCCAACCACCTTGAGTAATTATGATGTGTCAGGCACTGTGCCCGATGGCATCATATTTGCTGTCGTGAATTATTCCTCCGCTTCCAGTCCCTAACCCTGTTCTTCCCAGACATTTTGCCTCTCCTTCTTAAGCCACAGTCAGGCATCACCCTGGTGCTGAGACTCTGGTGAACTAAGGAAAACTTGTCCACTCTTTTCTGATCACCATGCTGGGGTGCATTAAGTCAGTTGGCCTTAAGTTTGGCCGCATTTAGTAGAGACCCAAAACGGTGGCTTAGACCAGGCAGAGGTTATGTCTGTCACACACACCTGGTCCAGAGAAAAGTAGTCCAGGGCCAGCATGGCATCTCAGCCCCACAAAGTCTTCAGGAGCCTAGACTCCTGCAGCTCCCTGCTCGGTCATTCAAAAGGTGAGGCCTTCACCCTCCTGGTCTAAGATGGCACCAGAATGCTGGCAGCTCCATCTACGTGTCAGGCATCAGAAGGGAGGAGGGGATAAAAAAGGAAGAGGTGAGAATGCATGGCAGAGCCCTGAGAGCTGCCATGTGACACATATTTCATTGGTCAGGATGTAGGTGCATGGCCATGCATTGTTGGGAGAAGCTGGGAAGGAGAGTATTTATTCTGGATAACCACACCACTCCCTGAGAAATGGGATTTTTTATTCCTGGGGAAGAAAGGAAGATTCGATATTGGGAACAACTAGCAGCCAGGACCAAGAGGGTGATCTGTGCTGGCATGTGTGTATGTGTGTAAGCATGTGTGTTTCGTGTGTCTTGATGAGACAGGTCTTGTCAGCACTGTGCTCTCAGATGGACCTGGTACCAGCTTTCTCTGCAGGGCCCCATGGAGCTCCCTAAACCTGGGCCTCTCTCCTCTTAGATTTACTCAGTGGCTGCTTCTCAGATCCATGTTTTCAAGGACCTGCAATTTGTTTTCAGCCTCCACTGAAGCATATTATCAGTGGTAGTGGGACAATAGGCTTGTAAAACTGTCCATTTAGATATTAGAGGGTGGCCATTATGTGAGCATGACTATGACCAGAGTTAATCTGTTAATAAATTCTCTTTGGAAGGAGGATGTCATCAACACATGAGTCGTACAAAAGCATGCAACTCAATCTTGGGCTGCGGGTAGAAAAACCCACAAATACCAGGCATCCTGTAGAGAAAGCCTGTGGGAGGCAGGGGGCCGGATGCTTGATTCAGAGTTGGCTCCAGGTAGTGTTGTCCAAGCGTCTCAAGTCCTGCTCAGGAATTAGAATAATTTGTACTCCCCTGACCCTGTGCAGGACATGTATACAGTGGGTAGGGGCTTCCTGGTTTCATCTCATTGACTTTTCGAACCAGGTGGTGGTGTTAACTCCATTTTACGGACAGGACGTTAAGTAGCTAGTAAGGGCAAGCCAGCCACTTCATTACCACATCTCCCAACTTTGCGCGGGCTTCATGGAATTGTATTGGGACTGAGCACTATTTAATTTTGTTCTATAAACATTTGGTATATTACTCAGGTAACAAGTAGTTAATAGAGGAACTTTTACTTTTTTAAGAGAAAAAAACAAAACAAGCACAATAACATTCCAAGTGCTTTCTCCCAAATCATTAGTATTTGCTATATTTGGAGTTGACATGGGGGTACAATTTCATAGCTTCATCCTAGAGCAGGGTCTTTGGTTGCAAGTGCCATGTTTCCAGAAGCTGCCCTTGATTGGAAATTGGGGTGGTCTGTCACTTGGGCTTTTCCTTAAAGCCTGGAGAAGCGGGTGGGTGACATCTACTCCCACCGTTCTGGGTCAACCAGCCCTTGGGTTTGGATCCCGGCTCTGCCACAAACCTGCTTGACTTTGGGCAAGTTGACCCATGTTCCCACGCCTCTTTTTTTTTTCTCTTCTGTAAAATTCAGGCTTAAAAAATATGACTTTGAGCAAATATTATGAGTAATATATGAACAGACTGCTTGTCTTATTATATTGCCAGAAAATCAATTCTGCTAATATTGCCACCTATGGACAGAAGATGTGTTACCTGTTTTCATTAAGACTCAGATGAGGAAAGACACGAAAAGCAGAGATTAACTTTCTTGCCATTTTCAGAACTTCATCCTAATATTTACTGACATTATATTCTTATTCACACATGCTGAGCACGGATTATTGGCCACAGGCACGCATACATTTCACTTTATTACCTTTTGCCTCATGTATCTCATTAAAACTTTGCTGCTTAATCAAGGATCTGCATATTATCAATTTTAGAATTCATGGTTCTGGGACTTTGAAAGTTTCTAATGTTCTGGGAGAACGTGTTATGCTCTTTTCTGCCACCGTGCCTTTGTAACCACTGGTTTTTTGACCACCTATGACAACCACTTTCTACTGTTACTAACTCCTACTCAGTCTTCAACACCCACCTCATCTGACACTTCTTCCAGGGAGCCCCCTTTGTGCTTCGGTGGTATCTTTTTTTGTTGTTGTTGTTTTGAGGTAGGATCTCACCGTCACCCAGGTTGGAGTACAATGGCACGATCACTACTCACCACAGCCTCGACCTCCTGAGCTCAGGTGGCCCTTCCTTCTCAGCTTCCCTAGTAGCTGAGACTACAAGCACACACCACCACACCCAGTTTATTCTTTTATTTTTGTAGAGACAGGCTCTCACTATGTTGCCCAGGTTGGTCTCAAATTCCTGGGCTCAAGTAATCCTCCTGCCCCGGCCTCCCAAAGTACTGGGACTACAGGCCTGAGCCACTGTGCCTGGTCCTCTGGTGGTATCTTATATTTGCTTTTCTTGCAAAGCCCTTTCTTCCAGTATTAGAATGGCCTGTTTGCTTGTGTGTCTTCCCTATTGAATTGTGAGCCACTAAGGTGGAGAGCGTTTGTTTTTCGCCATTGCATTCTTGGTGCCTAGCATTGTGTGTGACATAATATTAGGCGGTTGATGAGTGCTGCTGTGATTCAAGCTCCCAGTGGGAGAGAAAGAAAGTCATAAAGCCCAGAGTGTCAGCAGTCTGTAGCGAGAGAGTGATGGAGAGGACAAGTGAGCAACATAATCCCGAATAACAGTGACGGAGTGCATTTCTCAACACCTTTAAGCTCTTTGCAGGTGTTATCTCATTTGAGTCTCATAAAATTCTGGAGGTAGATATATGATGGATGGCGGCGGAGTTTTTGCAGTTCCATGGTACACCTAAAGTTATGCAGTGAGCAAATGACTGAACTCAAACCAGACCTTAAAAGACTGTTCTCTCTCCCTCGAAGCACACGACAAAGGCTTCATCATCCCCACCACGTGCACCTGAGCACACTCTGACGGGACACCTTTGGTGGTTTTATTGACCAGGCAATAATCCTCTTCCCCAGGGGGGCGTATTTCATTAATACCTGTCTAGATCATGAATTGTCTTTGACTTTGAGGAGACAGTAGCCAGGGCAGAAAGCAAAGCTCATCTTCCTCCCCATCTGATAGTGTGGCTGGTAATGTGGAAGATGGGTGCTTCTGAGATACCAGCCCCTTCTGATGTGTAGTTCCTTCCGTTTCCAGGCCCAGGAAGCACGTCCAGGGAAGAAAAATGCACTGGGGACCCCTGTGTCGATTCCTGTGGCTTTGCCCCTGTCTGGCCTACCTTCAAGCCGTGCCCATCCATAGAGTCCGGGATGACTCCAGAGCCCTCATCAAGACAATTGTCACCAGGATCAATGACATCTCACACACGGTAAGGGGACAAAGCAAACTCCGGTCCCTAGTGGAACTGGAACCAGATAGTCCAAGAAGCATTTGCTGAGCATCTTCTGAATGCCAGGCACCTATTGGAAACCGACAAGGGCTTGAAAGCATAGGGCCCCCATTATTTCTGGTTGTTTCTTTTGGCTCCTTTGCCTGCTGGGAAGGAATGGTTCTAATTCTAAACCACCTCAAGAACATTTAACTTTGCCACGTGTTTCCATTTTAAAAAATCATAGGATCCTCTGATATCGGGAGGCCACATGCGTTTATTTTCACTCTGCCATGGGGATAGCCGGTCTCTGAGGCTAGCTGGGGCACGTGTGGACACAACCGCTGCCTCTTCTCTGTCTCCCCACTGTCCTTGCCTCCCTTCCTCACCTTCCTCTCTGAGTTCACTTCCTGAATCCTAGGGCCTAGGACTCTAAAGGTCCTTGTGCCCCATTGG
>NW_006994867.1:0-673 GCF_000164805.1 Carlito syrichta
AAAAAAAAAAAAAAAGACCAGCCTGGCCAACTTGGTGAGACCGCGTCTCTACAATATATACTTAAAAAACTAGCTGGGTGTGGTAGCACGCACCTGTAATTTCAGAGTAAGATCCCACCTCAAAAAAAAGATAATATGAAATATTCAGTTCCTGATTCCCAGACACCCACTATATGTAATATACAAATGCTTGGTGTATTTTCCTCAGCTCATACATAGTGTATGATACTTTTTACTTATTATTATTATTTTTTGAGTCGGAGTTTCACTTTGTTGCACAGACTGGAGTGTAGAGGCACACTCACAGCCACCACAGTCTCAAACTGCTGGGCTCAGGTGATCCTTCTGCCACAACCTTCCAAGGAACTTGGAACCAGCGGCATGCACCACCATGCCCGACTAATTTTTTTTTTTAATTTACTGTAGAGACAAAGTTCCGCCATGTTCCCCAGGCTGGTCTCGAATTCCTGGGCTCAGGCAATCCTTTCTCCTCAGCCTCCCAAAGTGCTGAGATTCCAGGTGTGAACCACTGGGCCTGGCATAGTTTTTACTTATAAATATATAAAAATTTATTTTAAGCAAAAATGGAATAATACTGTCTTTCAGCTTGTTTTTTCCAGTCAGTATTTCTGTGTCTGTTCATGTAAATGCACATTGCTCTCTTTAATGCCTG
>NW_006994868.1:0-313 GCF_000164805.1 Carlito syrichta
CCCAGGCTGAGAGGATGGCCCGAGCTGGGTGGTTTGAGAGCAGCCTGGACAACCTAGTGAAGAAAGAAAAGAAAGAAAATAAAGTAAGAAAGACAGAAAGACGGAAAGGAAGAAAAAAGAAAGAAAGAAAGAAAGAAAGAAAGAAAGAAAGAAAGAAAGAAAGAAAGAAAGAAAATCTAAGTCAACAAAGAAAATCTTTCACCAGAAAAACTTCAGCCCTTAGTCCTTCCCCCTTCACTGCCCCCACATAATAGGATCTACCAAGCTTGGGACCTTACAGTCCCAACCACCCAATGGCTGCCACTTCTTTTGT
>NW_006994869.1:0-744 GCF_000164805.1 Carlito syrichta
TGAATGTAATGGAAAGGAAAGGAATGGAGATAGATGGAATGTCATTGAATGAAGAGGAATGGAATGGAATGGAATGGAATGGAATGGAATGGAATGGAAGGATAGGAGAGGAATGTAATACAATAGAGAGAAATGGAATGGAATGGATAGGAATGGACTAGAATGGAATGGAGAGGATGGAATGCAGGGGAATGGAGAAAAATGTATTATAATTGTAGCGAATGGAATGGAATTGAATGGACAGGAATGAATATGAATGGAATGGAATGAATGGATTGGAAAGGAATGTAATGGTATGGAGTGGCGTGAACTGAAATGGAGTGGAATGAAATGGATTGAAATCTAATGGAGAGAAACAGAATGGAATGGAATGGAAGGGAATGGAATGGAATGGAGAGGAATGGAATGGACAGTAAAGGAATGGAATGGAATAGAATGGAGAGAAATGGAATGGAATGGATTGGAGGGAATGGAATGGAGAGGAAAGGAATGGTAACGAATGAAATGGAATGGAATGAAATTGAAAGGAATGGAATTGAATGGAATTGAATGTCGAGGAATGGATTGGATGGAGTTAATGGAATTGATAGGAATGGAAAGGCGAGGAAGGAAATTGAATGAAATGGAAGGGAATTGTATAGAGAGGAATCGAGTGGAATACAGTGGAATGAGAGGTTTTAGAGAGGAATGAAACGGAATGGAATGCAGGGGAATGGCGAGGAATGGAATGGAATGGAGTGGAAT
>NW_006994870.1:0-3068 GCF_000164805.1 Carlito syrichta
ATTCCGTCATGCTAGCTACTTATTTCAGCTAGTCAAGTCAGCTGGTTAGCTAGGAAGCTAGCTATATGTCAGTTAGTTATGTCAGCTAGCTAGCTAGTTAAGTCAGCCAGTTAAGTCAGCTGGCTGACTAGATAGCTTGCTAGGTAACTAGCTAGTTAAGCCAGGTAGTTAAGCCAGCTGTCTAGCTAGGTAGCTAGCTGGTTAAGTCAGCTTGTTAAGTCAGCTTGCTAGCTAGCTAATTCAGCGAGTTAAGTCAGTTGGCTAGCCAGTTGCCTAGCTGGATAGCTAACTATTTATGTCAACTGGTTAGCTAGTTAACCAGCTAGTTAAGTGGCCTAGTTAAGTCAGCTCACCAGCCAGCTGATTAGGTACAGGTCTAGGGAGTTAAATCAGCTGGCATGCCAGCAGGTTAATTTGGTAGTTAGCTAGTTAAATCAGCGGTCTATCCAGCTGGCTAGCTAGGTAGATAGGCAGTTAGGTCAGCCTGCTAGCCAACTGGCTAGCTTCTTAAGTCACATAGTCATGTCAGCTGGCTAGACAGCTGGCTAGCTGGGTAGCTAGATAGTTAAGTCAGCAGTCTAGCCTGCCGGATAGCTAGTAAAGCCACCAAATTAATTCAGCTGGATATTCAGCTGGTTACCTATGTAGCTTGTTACTTAAAGCAGCTGGCTTGTCAGCTGACTAGCTAGTTAAATTACCTAGTTGAGTCATCTGCCTAGCCAGCTGGCTAGCTATATAGCAAACTAGTAAATTCAGCTGTCTGGCAAGAAAGCCAGCTATTTAATTCAGCTAGTTAAGTCAGTTGGCTAGCCATCTGGATAGCTAGGTAGCAATCTTTTTTAGTCAGTTGGCTAACCAGCTGGCTAGCTAATTAAGTCAGCTAGTTAAGTCAGGTGGCTAGCCAGCTGGCTAGCTGGTTAAGTCAGCTAGTTAAGTCACCTGGCCATCCAGCTTTCTAGTTAGGTAGCTAGCTACTTAAGTCATCTAGTTAAGTCAACTGGCTAGCTAGGTAGCTAGCTAGGTAAGTCAGCTAGTTAATTCAGCTGTCTACCTAGTTTAGACAGTTACTTAAGTCAGCTGGCTAGCCAGCTGCCTATCAGGGTAGCTATCTAGTGATGTCAACTGGCTACCCAGCTGGCTCGCTAGTTAAGTCATGTAGTTAAGTCAGTTCACTGGCCAGCAGTTTAGCTAGGTAAAGTAGTTAAGTCAGTTGGCAATCCAGCGGGCTTTGTAGGTAGGTAGCTACTTAAGTCAGCTGTGTAGCCTTTATGCTATCTAGTTATGTCAGCTAGTTAATTCAACTGGCTATCCAGCTGTCGAGTTAGGTGGATAGGTAGCTAAGTCTGATGGCTAGCCAGTTGGCTACATCTTTATTTTATTTTATTTTTTTATTTTTTATTATGAACTTGTGGGGTACAGTTAAGGGTTAGGTATACAATTGCGTTTCATTCAGGCACCCTTTTGATATGGGGTGTTTCCCAGTTCCCAGACATATATTTGCTACTGTTAATCCCATCGCCCTCCCCCCACCATAGTTTCCCAGTATGGTCAGTCATTTTCGTATAGTATTGCATTGGATGTTTAAGGTCCATTATATGAGTGAGAACATGTGATTCTCGTATCTTTGTTTCTGTGAGAGGTCACTCAGTATTATAGACTGTAGTTTCATCCAGGTTGTTGTGAAATTCATGATTTTTTTCTTCTTTATGGTTGCATAGTATTCCATCGTGTATATGTACCACATTTTTTAATCCAGTCCTCTTTTGACCGGCAGCATGGCTGTTTCCAGGTTCTTGCTATTGTGAACAACGCTGCAATAAACATGCATGTGCAGGTATCTTTTTTATAGAGTGATTTGTGCTCTTCAGGATATATTCCTCGTAGGGGGATTGTGGGGTCATATGGGAGGTTGGTATTAAGAGCTTTGAGGAATCACCACACTGCTTTCCACAGAGGTTGCACTAGTTTACACTCCCACCAACAGTGTAGAAGTGTTCCCTTTTCACCACATCCTCTCCAGCAGCTGTTATTTTTTGACTTGTTGATAATTGCCATTCTGACTGGGGTTAGGTGGTATCTCAGTGTGGTTTTGATTTGCATCTCCCTGATGATTAGTGAGGTTGAACATTTCTTCATGTGTTTGTTGGCTGCTCGGATGTCTTCCTTTGTGAAGTGTCTGTTCATATCTTTTGCCCATTTTATAATGGGGTTGTTTGTTTTTTCTTTTCAGCACATTTGAGTTCCTTGTGGCTACATCTTTAAGTTAGCTAATTAAATCAGCTGGCTAGGCTGCTGGCTAGCTAGGTAGCTAGGCAATTAAGTCAAGTGGTAGACAGTTGACCAGCTGGCTAAATCAGCTACTTTAGTCAGCTGACAAACCAGCTGGTTATCTAGTAAGTCAGCACGTTAATCCAGTTGTCTAGCCAGCTGACTAGTTAGTTATAAATCTATTTACGTCAGTGGGCAGCCAGTTGGCTCACTAGTTATTTCAGCTAGTTAAGTCAGCTGGCAAGCTAGGAAGCTAGCTAGCTAAGTCAGCTAGATATGTCAGCCAGCTAGCTAATTAAGTCAGTTAATTAAGTCAGCTAGCTAGGCAGCTTGATAGCTAGGTAGCTAGCTAGCTATGTCAGCTGTCTAGCAAGCTGGCTTGCTAGTTAAGTTACCTTGTTAAACCAGCTGACTAGCCAGCTTGCTAGGTAGGTAGCTTGGTAGTTAAGTCAGCTGGCTAGACAGCTGGCTAGCTAGATAACTCATCTAGATAATTCAGCTGGATAGCCAGCTGACTAGGTATGTAGCAAGTTAGTTTATTCAACGGACTAGGAAGCAGGGCAGCTAGTTAAGACAGCAAGTTAAGTTAGCTGGCTAGTAAGCTGGTTAGCTAGGTAGTTAGGTAGTTAAGTCAGCTCAGAAGCCAGCGGGATACATAGGTATCTAGCTAGTTTAGTCAGGTGGCTAGCCACCTGGCTATCTTGTGATGTCAGGTTAGTTAAGTCAGCTGACTAGCCAGCTGGCTATCGAGTTTAGTCAACTACTTGAGTCTGCTGACTAGCCAACTGACAAGATGGTTA
>NW_006994871.1:0-4672 GCF_000164805.1 Carlito syrichta
ACTGCTGGTGGAAATGCAAACTAGTGCAACCTCATTGGAAAACTGTGGTGATTTCTAAAAGAACTAGACATTGACCTTCCATATGACCCAGCAATCAACCTACTGAGAATGTTCCCCCTGACCTTCCATATGACCCAGCAATCAACCTACTGAGAATGTTCCCCCAAGGAACTCAAATCATTCTACAAAAAAGATACCTGCTCATGCATATATATTTCAGCAATATTCACAATTGCAAAAACATGGAACCAATCATGCTACCCATTGAAACTGGAATGGATTTTTTAAATGCTGTACATATACACAATGAATTATTATCAGCCATAAAGAAGGACAAACATATGGACTTCACAGCAACTTGGATAGATTTAGAGTCTATAATACTCAGTGATCTATCACAGAAACAAAGAACAGAGTACCACAGGTTCTCACTCTAAGCAGACCCTGAACATTGACCATAATACTGTAAGAAAGGGATGGGCAGTGGCAGGATACTGCCGGGATGGGGGTGGAGAAAACACAATATCAATAAGGGTACCTGATCTCAAACCAGGCGAAGTGGGGACTCAAAGGAGGCCCAAACTTTACCTGTATGGTAAATTACAGATATACTCTTTTTACCATTTGCATACCTAATCCTGAATTGTACCCCACATCTTTAGAATAAAATTTAAAAATTTAATTAAAAAAGCACACTATAAATATTTTTAAAAATATTTGCACTACAAACTTGTATTTAAAGCTAGATTTGCAATATGTATTCAGTCCTTCATTTTCTATACAAATTAAACTAAAACTTAAATGCAATTATACCAGGTATGATCTAAAAAAGCATATCCACCTGTAATCAAATGTATATAGGAAGGGTGCAATGAGAGATTGTAAAACAAAATATTTGATTCTTTGGAACTGAAGGTTTGTCTTGAATACATGAAAATGAGTTTGACCCTATAATTTCTCCCATATCATCTTTGTCTGAGCCACCTAATTTTTATTTTATGAGACAGTGCACCTGGAAAATCTTTCATTTTCTTAACAAAAGTTAAAAATAACTGACATTAGTAAACTTTAGGGCACCCAAGGAAATCTCAAAATATTGTAAAGCTTTATTACATATTTAAGGTTTAAAAAGAGAATAAGCAATTACAAATATACTTCTTACACTATTAATTAATGAAAAACTTCCTTTCCCCAATTTGGTCATAAACAAATTTTGAGTCTTTTAAGTTTGTATAGAAAACGTTTTCCACTCTCTTCCAGTTGCCAGCCCTCGCTATGCAATGGAAAATATCTGTGTAAACTATCCAGCCTGTGAATGTCTTCTCTTCTCTTTGACACAAAATTATGTCCTTTAGCATCAAAATTGCCTGGAGGACTTGTTAAAACACAGGTTGCTGGCCTCTCACCATATATTTCCAATTCAGTAGAATGAGGATGGAGTCCCTGAACTTATATTTCTCACAAATTCCCAGCGATGTTGATGCCTGCTAATCCTAGACCAAACTTTGAGGTTAACTGATTTATGGTGGTCCTTAATTTATTTCCCTTGGTTTAAGAAAAATAAGTCACATTTCTTTCCTTTCCAACAAGTTTTACTTTGTACCCTTCGTTCCATTTCATCTCATTCCACCATTATTTCTCTATTTGCAGCATTTCCAATCTCTTTCCTTATGCATTGACTCCTCCCTTTCTGCCTTGTGGATGCCCAGACCTGCATTTCATAGAAAAATACAACAAGTGCCCCATCTAGCTACCATCTCATGTCTCTTATGCATTTGCTCATTTCCAAATTTCTGGATAAATTATCCTTGGACTATAACCTCTACATTCTTTTATTTCTCTCTATTGCTCCATTTATCCGTGAAACAACTGGAACCCCCAGCAGGCAATAGATCACACTCTCACCTTGGGTAAGTTATTTAAAAATTCTTTATAAAAGTATGGGCAGGATTGAGGAAACCCACAATGGATACTGAGGTAAACTGGGCTAGAAGCAATGGGAGATCCTTCTCCATTCTTTGGTCTGAATGGGGGAGAGAAAGCACCATCACCGGAAGCTGGAGAGAGTGCTGTGTGGAGTCAGTTGCCTGATGGGAGCTGTGACTTGTCCACGAGCTTGGCTCACAGCAACCGCACAGAGGTGGGGGGCAGAAAACACTTTTCATTCTCTTTCCACCTGCCAGTAGGCCAGTGTTCAGTAAGTGCCCCCAAATGACTGAAATACCTAGATACCAGTGGGACAATAGCTGGCTGATAAAGTTCTAGATTTTAGCCTCAGAAGATATTGTGTGGAAAAGAAGGGAGAATGGATCTGGGGGCAAATAGGTGATTTCCAACACTTTTGTTCCTCTGCATCTATTCTTGTCCTTTATTTAGGGGACACTTTTATGCCCCCAACACAGAAGACATCTAAAGTCTTACAAACTACTATTTCATGAGACTGATGGCAATGCAGCCATATTCTTCTCCTGTACACTTGGAACGTTTTTCAGGACACACCATATGCTAGACTATAGCACACATCTCAATACATCTTAAATAATATTTAAAGAATATTTCCCATAGGACTTTTTTCATCTGGGAACAAAAAAAGAAAAATATCTCAGGATGAGATTGGGTGAATAGAGAGGGTAAGGCATGGGGTTCATGTGATTTGGGGAAAAAACTGCTGGACACTCAGTGCTATGTAGGCAGGTGCACTTGTCAATCACCCATCATGAAATGGGCAAATGCATTGAAAGAATCTCCAAGAATAAATTTTCTGAAGCTGAATGAAGCTTCTTACAATGATAGCTGGTACAAGGATGCAGGTGGGTTCTTAGAACACTTATCTAGCATGGAAAGTCTGTACCACAAGGGGCCTGCCATCCACAAAATCATTGTGTGGTTTTTTTTTGTTCCCTCCTCATGTATTCACATAAACATACATAAATAAATGACATGTGTTAAATCATATACTAAAAATTAATGTTATTAGAAGCTGGGAAGGATGAGAGAAGATGGGAGATGAAGAGAATTTGACTAATAGTTACAAAAATACATTTAGATAGAAGTCAAGAGTTCTAGTATTTGATGGTACAGTAGGAAGACAATGGCTAATGATAACTTATTACATATTTCACAATAGCTAGAAGAATGTTTCCAAGAATGGAAATGTTTCCAACAACAATAGTAGATAAAAAATTTATTAATAGATACCCTAGTTGCTCTGATTTAATCATTATTGCATATTATATACATATATTAAAATATCGCATGCAGTCCAAACATATGTACCACTGTCGTATATATAAATAGAAAAATTTACGATGATTAAAATTTTGTCATGTTTTTTCTGATCATAAGGGTATGAAACTAAATATCAATTATAGGAGGGAAACTGGAAAACTTACAAAGACACAAATTAAACACCTAGACGTTAAGAATATATTGATGCTGAATTCTCCTTTACCCACTTTGGCAAAGAACAGACAAAATGTTCTAAAATAAATATTCTCCCACCATTGCTAGAAAGAAATCACATATATAGTAGAAAGAATTAGAGAGGATCTAGTTCATATTGAATAACTTCCCCAATCCCTGAAGCTGATCTAGTTTCCATGTAACACCAGAGAAAAAAGCAAACAAACACATAAACTAGACTAGATGTAACCCTCTAGCTCCCTCTGTCTAGAAGGAAATGAGAAAATCTACTCTAGCAACATGGATCTCCAAGCATTCCTCAGAGAGGCACCCAATTGTTCATCTCTAAAGGTCCTGAGGAATATGGGAAACTGAGTTGGGCGAACGCCAAGCTAAACCACAAGACCAGGACTCTCGCCTGAACCAGAGAGTGAAAAGATACCTTCTCCCAGGGCTCTAACAGGTCATTGGATGCTCCATGGAAAGGGAGGTAACCATGTGAGTGTCAACCAGAGCAATGTCAGTCAGAGGACAGGAGATATGACAAATAATGTCCATCCTCTGCTAAAGCTCATGAAAGTTCTTATTCAAAACGTGATGCTTAGAAGAAAACATGGTTATAAGTCTTTATGAATTTGAATTAGACACCAGTGTCTTAAATTTGTACAGGCAACCTAGAGTAAATAGATACATAAATTGGATTTCATTAAGACTAAAAACTCTTCTGCTCCAAAGGACCCTATCACAGAAGTAGAAAGATAATCCACATGACAGGAGAAATATTTGCAAATCATATAAGTGACAGGGGCTAGTATCCAGAAATATATACAGACGTCTTACAACCGAGCAGTGAAAAACAAATAATCCAATTTAACAATGGAAAAGGGGTCTGGATAAACAACTATCTAAAGGATACATACAAATGGCTAACAAGCCTACAGAAAGATGCTAAATGATATTTGTCATGAGGAAAATGTAAATGTAAAGCAAAATAATGTACCACATCGCACTCACTAGTCATACTAAAAATAAAGAAATAAAAAGACAATGTGTTGTAGAGATTTTGAAGAAAATGGAATTCTCATACTTGACTAGTGCTTGTAGGAATGTAGTATAGTGTAACCGATGAGCTTGGAAAATAGTTTGTGAATTTCTCAAAAAGTTACACAGAAGTTACATATGATGCAGCATTTCCACTCCTACATATATAACAACAATAATTGAACCTAGATGATCCCTGAAAAACATGTACAAAAATATGTATGGCAGC
>NW_006994872.1:0-822 GCF_000164805.1 Carlito syrichta
GCATTTCTTATTTAATCTTTTTGGCAACCTTATAATTAAACAATTTTAATTTTATATTTTTCAATTTACAGACTGGATGATACAAAATTAAAATATTGATCTGTCTGACTGCAGAAACAGTCCTCCTGAAGATGACATTCAATGAGTTTTTACACTGCTACAAATTATTTGTAATTAATGCTATTTCATTGGAATACTATGAAGAGATTAAGAGTAAGTTTAGTAATAGAATTAGGCATTGATTTTAATTAGTTTGATACAAATATATCTACATAAAATATCTGTGTATATGTGATTATTTGAACTTTTCTTATATTTATAAAATGCAGAGTCTTTTAAAAATTTGTGTGCCTTTGCTCATCTTTCAATCCCTTTCTCGTCCTCTTTTCCACATTGTTTCTTCTAGTAATAAGCAAGATTACCTCTGTTACTTTAAAAGAAGAAAGCACAATTTCTAAACAGGAACAAAAGATGCATTAACCATGAAAAAAATGAAACAGGTAAATTCAAATATATAACAATTAAGAATACATAGCAATGAGGAAAATTCATTCATCAAGTGATATCCATAAAAAGTAAGTCAAAATACTTTTGCAATATACAAGATTGACATTTGACTTATTTCACCAGGAAAATCTACAAAAAAAAAAAAAAAAAGAGAGGAGTTAAATACAACATGTTCTCTTTTTTTTCCTTCTCTATAACATACCAATCTGTGAAGATCAATTAAGGTGACTGAAGTCATCCTGTGATATAATCTAAGTTTCTTAACATTGAAATATTAGAGTATTGGAAAGTAGTTTCACCTGTTGCATTCCATAT
>NW_006994873.1:0-914 GCF_000164805.1 Carlito syrichta
TTGCTTGGATTTCAAGAGAAAGACTCCCATAAAGTTCTTGAGGAATTGGAACTCAAGATTCCTGGTCCCTTTTCAAAAGACACAATAAAAATGTGGCGACATGGATGCCCAAATTGCTGATTAAACCTTATCAAGAGACTTTGCAGATTAAGGCGATTGAGAACTCCAAGAATCGGATTCCCTTTCCGTTCTTAGCAAGATGCCCTGAATTTCCCTGTCCATGTGGATTCCAAAACGCTGTGTACAAAAATACAGATGCCCAGACGTTTCCTAGGGACGTGAAATCCATGGATTTCAAAAATACTTACTAAATATTTGACAACTGCTAAATCCTCAGCCCATGGACAAATAAAGTACAAATGGAAATTTAAGGATTACGAAGTTCATCTTAAGGCCCAAGTTACATCCAAATACGGCAATATGATACTTTTTTCCGGGAATCTGGCCTTGATTTTCCCGAGAACCTTAAGGGATTTGTACTACCAGTTTCCGATTACAACTCTCAAGAAGACCAGGATGTTGCTGGAGTCATGAATGACTGATTCATTATACCCAAAAGACAAATATTTCTGAAACATGAGATGAGCTCGAAGCCTTGATTCCTGTTTATACCGCAGCTACACTCCCTGAGAGTTTTTCGGATTGTGGACTAGTGTATCACAGATTAATTATTCTTCTTTACCGACGGGCCGTGTAATATCTGTATATGAGGACTCACATTTCGCAGAATCCTGTTTGTAAAACCTGATTATTGTTATGCAATTAGCAAGATATTATGTAGATATTGTGACAGAGGAACCGTGGAAGAGAGGTTTCTTAGTTCTCCTTAGCTAGAGACCATATAGATTCTGCATATGAGAACTGCTATTACCTATTTTCCAGCTTCTAAACCTTGATTCTTGTTTAGACCACAC
>NW_006994874.1:0-534 GCF_000164805.1 Carlito syrichta
GCTTACTAAGCCACGCAGTGTGAATTAACAATATTAAACTTAAAGATTATTGTAATTTTATTGGATTATGGGTTTTATTATTTTATCAGGAAGCACAAGTATTTCTTATTTTTTTTTTTGAGTTGGAGTCTCACTCTGTCACCCAGACTGGAGTGCAGTGGCCACTCCCAGCCACTGCAGCCTCGACCTGCTGGACTCTGGCGATTCTTCTGCCTCAGCCTTCTGAGTAGCTGGAATTACAGGTGCGTACTACCATGCCCGGCTGATTTTTTTGTTTATTGTAGAGATGAAGTCTCGCTGCCCAGGCGGGTCTCGAACCCATGGGCTCAGGCAATCCACTCACCTCAGCTTCCCAAAGGCATGGGATTAGAGGCTGAGCCACCATGCCCGGCACAAGTATTTCTTTTCTTTTTTTTTTTTTTTTGAGTTGGAGTCTCACTCTGTTGCCCAGACTGGAGTGCAGTGGCCGCTCCTGGCCACCGCAGCCTCGACCTGCTGGGCTCCAGTGATCCTTCTGCCTCAGCCTTCCGAGTA
>NW_006994875.1:0-709 GCF_000164805.1 Carlito syrichta
TCCAGAAGAAAGGTTGAGACTCTATAAGCCTTCATGGGGGAGATGACCAGGCAACTCACCCCGATCTCCTCAGCAATAGGGGAGTCCAAGATGGGAAGAAGGCCTGAGCCCAGAAGCTTGAGACCAGGTAGGACACTACAGCAGTCCTGCACGTAGACCCAAAGCAAAACCCAGAAAACCTTGGGTGAGTGTAGGCCTCAGTGGGAGGATATTACTTCAAGACAAGGCAGGAAGATCAGGATGTCGACCAAATAAAAAGCCCATGATGGTGTCTGTTTGTGAGTCCCCAGACGAAAGGTTGGCCCTAGTTGTGTGGTTTGAGAGCAGCCTGGGCAACCTAGTGAGGAAAGAAAAGAAAGAAAGAGAGAGAGAGAGAGAGAGAGAGAGAGAGAGAGAGAGAGAGAGAGAAAGAAAGAAAGAAAGAAAGAAAGAAAGAAAGAAAGAAAGGAAGGAAGGAAGAAAGAAAGAAAGAAAGAAGAAAGGAAAGAAACCATTCTCCTGCAAACCTTCTGCCCTCAGTGCTTCCCCTCCCACCACCCCACATGTGAAGTTCCCTCAAGCTCTGCACCTTCCAGCCCCAAACCCCCACAATTGCTGACCCCACATTGTTGTGGGAGTTCCTGAGTTTCCCTTGCTGGGTTCCTGCCAGCTCTCCTCTCTGAGCTGAGAAATGTGACCCAGGCAGGCTGACCCTCTGACTCTGCATCAA
>NW_006994876.1:0-303 GCF_000164805.1 Carlito syrichta
AGCTTGCTAGCTAATTAAGTCAGCGAGATAAGTCAACTGGCTAGCCAGTTGCCTAGCAGGTTAGTGTCAGAGACCCACTCCGACCTTGGAGGGAAGGGTTAGGACCTGCACCAGAAAATCAGGAGATGGCGAGAAGAGACCACTTGGAGGCAGCTCTTCTGGGAACAGTCTGATCAGGACTGAAGCCAATTTTATTCAAACCTTTTCCAACTTATATACCATTTTCTATACCCTCGAGCAGTGTGATAATTATTTACTGGGGGCGTACAAATTCCATGATGTATATTGCGGTTTACAAATTAT
>NW_006994877.1:0-337 GCF_000164805.1 Carlito syrichta
TAGCTAGCATGCTGGCATGCCCGTTGACAACTAGCTGAATTAACTAGCTAGCCAGCTGACTAGCCAGCTGACTTAAGTGCCTAGCTACCTACCTAGCCTGCAGGCTAGTCAGCTGTCTGAACTAACTGACTTAATGAAGTAACCACCTGGATAGTCAGTAGACTTATCTAGCTAGCTACCTAGCTAGACAGGTTAATAGCTAACTGACTTATCTAGCTGACATAACTAGACACCTGATGGCTAGCCAGCTGACTTTACTAGCTACCTACCTACATCACCCACTGGTTTGTCAGCTGATTTAACTATCTAACTACCTAGCTAACCTGCTGGCAAGTGA
>NW_006994878.1:0-686 GCF_000164805.1 Carlito syrichta
CTCTTTTCTTTACATAGGTGATGATTTCTCTCAAATGTATTCCTAAGATTGCAGTTTCTATACTGTAGGCTGTTAGCACATGAACAGCTAACCCCACAGTGTTTCACAATTGTAAAGCCTAACTCACACTTCTAACGGTATAAACATACGCAATGCCTCTTTCTTCATGATTTTTCCAACATTATTCATGTTTCATTTTTCAAAGTTTTTTAAAATTTTATTTTGTGGTTTGATTGTTAGAGTCAGAGTCTAACTCTGTCGCACAGAGTAGACGGTCACAGACACTGCGGCCTCCAACTCCTGGGCTCGGGCGACTCTTCCAGCTCAGCCTTCCAAGTGTCTGGAACTTTGTTGAGCTCAGGGAGAAACAAACTGAAGGTGGATCACAGGGAGGAGAGTTTGATGGCACCTTTTTTTCCAAGTTGATGGGCGGGTGTCAGGCAGGCCTGTTAGCGTCCTCTTGAGTCACAGCGCCATCGTGAGGAAATAGTTTCATCGATGAGTCGGACAGACCTTTGCCTGCCCTAGCCTTTGAGGAAGCAAGGGTTGAACAGAACTGGCAGGACCCAGAGCAAGATGCAGAAATCTGGGGAATTTCTGAGGACTGAGGGATCGAGACCGAGTCAGCAGCTTCCAAGAGGTCTCAGCACAGACAGGAGGGGGAAAGGGGTTCAGTTGACTCAGAG
>NW_006994879.1:0-743 GCF_000164805.1 Carlito syrichta
TAACCTCAATTAGAATGATCATCATTAATGAAACAAAAAACAATAGATGCTGATGAGGATGTGGGGAAAAGAAATGGTTCCACACAGATGGTAGGAATGCTGGTAGGAATGCTAATCTCTGAATAGCAGTGTGGTGATTTCTAAAATAACTAGAAATTATCTTTCCATGTGATCCAGCAATCCTCCTATTGGCAAAATACACATAGAAACTAAAACCATTCTACCAAAAAGATACCTGCCACATGCAAGTTTATTGCATCATTATTTACAACAGCAAAAACATGGAACCAACCATGCTTCCCACAGAAACTGAACTGGATTAAAAAAAATTGTGATATTGGCTCTAACACTATCTAAACTCTACCATTTTCTTGATATATATTTCTTTAGAGAATGTATTTATGTGAATGGATTATGTCTTTATCTGAAACTCTCGGTTACATACTTACAGATGCCTGACTTACTCTTTCTCTCCAAAGGACTAAGTTGGTCACTTTCTGAAAAGTTCCCATCACAGGCACACTCCAAACAATCTGCTCTTTTTAGTAAAAAATTAGTCCAGAGTAGTCACCATATTATTAGAAATACAAGAATCCTTGAATTTATAAATATTTCTTATAATTAATTATTATGTCTTAGCAGCAAAGTACAAGATGACAACAGGTTATATTGACATTGTCATAGTGACATTTCAAGTGTTCTCTATGTACTTCTTATAACACATACTTATTTGTATGAAAATA
>NW_006994880.1:0-1231 GCF_000164805.1 Carlito syrichta
GTACACTGATTTAGGTTACATTGACTAATAGTATTTTTCAATTTTTTGTATTTTTACTGATTTTTTAATCTGCTTGTCTATATCAATTATTAAGAAAGTATCACTGTATATTTGCATATTTCTCCCTTGAATATTTTTTTTGAGTTGGAGTCTCACTCTGTCACCCAGACTGGAGTGCAGTGGCCGCTCCTGGCCACCACAGCCTCGACCTGTTGGGCTTCAGTGATCCTTCCGCCTCAGTCTTCCGAGTAGCCGGAATTACAGGCATGCCCTACCATGCCCGGCTATTTTTTTAATTTTATTGTAGAGATGAGGTCTCACCATCCCAGGAGGGTCTCGAACCCACGGGCTCAGGCAATCCACTCACCTCAGCCTCCAAAAGGTGTAAGATTAAAGGCTGAGCCACCGACTGGCTCTCCCTTGAATTTTATAATTTTTTTCTTTAATGTATTTTGAATCTAGGTTATTGGTATGCAAATATTTGTGACTTTTATGTCTTGCTGGTGAATCAACCCTTTTGTAATTATGAAAGATATATCTTGATTTTCATAACATTATGTTGAAGTCTGTGATGGTACATGCTAATGCAGTCACACCAGCTTCTTCTTGTTAGTTTTTGCATGGTGTATCACTTCCCATTCTTCAAACCTATCTTACTCCTTGTGGCAAGCCAGCTGATTAATTAGCTAGCTACCTAGTTAGCCAGCTGGCTAGCCAGCTGACTAAACTAGCTGACTTAACCAGCTAGCCAGCTGGCAAGCCAGCTGACTTAACTAGCTAGCTACCTAGTCAGCAAGCTGTGCAACCAACTGACAACTCATTAGCTAATGAGCTAGCCAGCTGACTCAACTGACTGGGTACTGAGCTAGCCAGCTACTCACCTAGCTGGCTAATAAGCTAGACAGCTGACTCAACTAGCTGCTTAACTGTCTAGCCAGCTGACTCAACTAGCTGGCTAACGAGCTAGCCAGATGACTCAACTAGCTAGATAACGAGGTATCCAGCTGACTTAACTAGCTGACTCAAATAGCTAGCTAACGAGCTAGCCAGCAGACTTAACTAGCTGAATTAACTAGCTTGCCAACTGGCTAGCTAACTGACTTAAATAGCTAGCGACCTACCAATCCAGCTGTCTAGCCAGCTGACTTAACTATCTGACCTAACTAGCTAGCTAACTGGCTAGCCAGCTGACTTAACTAGCTAGCTACCTACCTAGCCAGCTGGCTAGCCC
>NW_006994880.1:2259-3344 GCF_000164805.1 Carlito syrichta
AAGCAGCTGACTTCACTCGTTAGCTAACTAGCTAGCCAGCTGATTCAACCAGCTAACTTAGCTCGTTAGCTAATTAGCTAGCCAGCTGATTTAACCAGCTGAATTAACTAGTTAGCCTACTAGCTAACCAGCTGACTCAAGCAGCTGACTTCACTCATTAGCTAACTAGCTACACAGATGATTCAACCAGCTAACTTAACTCGTTAGCTAATTAGCTAGCCAGTTGATTTAACCAGCTGAATTAACTAGCTAGCCAACTAGCTAGCCAGCTGACTTAATCAGCTGACTTTACTAGTTAGCTAAATAGCTAACTAGGAGAATTAACCAGCTGACTTAGCTAGTTTGCCAACTAGGTAGCTAGCTGAATTAACCAGCTGATGTAGCTAGTTAGCTAACTAGCTAGGGAGCTGACTTAACCAGCTGACTTAGCTTGCTGAACTTACTAGTTAGTCAGATGGCTTAGCTAGCTGAATTAACTAGTTAGCTAGCTGACTTAACTAGCTGACTTGTCTGGCTGACTTAACTAGTTAGCTAGCTGACTTATCAAGCTGAATTAACTAGTTAGCTAACTAGTTATCTAGCTGACATAGCTAGCTGATTAACTCGTTAGCTAACTAGTTATTTGACTGAGTTAGCTAGCTGTCTTAACTCATTAGCTAACTAGCTAGCTAGCTGACTTAACCAGCTGACTTAACTCATTAGCTATCTAGCTAGCTAGTTGACTTAAGCAGCTGACTTAACTCGTTAGCTAGCTAGCTAGCTAGCTGAGTTAACCAGTTGACTTAACTCATTAGCTAACTAGCTAGCTAGCTGACATAACCAGCTGACTTAACTCGTTAGCTAAGTAGCTATCTAGTTGACTTAACCAGCTGATTAACTCATTAGCTAACTAGCTAGCTAGCTGGCTTAAACAGCTGACTTAGCTAGTTAGCTAACTAGCTAGCTAACTGACTTAACCAGCTGAATTATATAGCTGACCTAACTAGTTAGCTAGCTGACTTAGCTACCTGACTTAACTAGTTTGCTAGCTGACATAAGTAGTTGACTTAACTAGTTGACTTAATTAGTTAGCTAGCTGACTTAGG
>NW_006994881.1:0-922 GCF_000164805.1 Carlito syrichta
AAATGCTTCTACATTTCATATGGA
Organism: Carlito syrichta; assembly: GCF_000164805.1. NCBI lineage: Eukaryota > Metazoa > Chordata > Mammalia > Primates > Tarsiidae > Carlito > Carlito syrichta. The sequence goes on from NW_006994881.1 coordinate 25, forward strand.
CTGACAACTAGAGCAACATCTGTGGAAAAACGTGAGGTGGTTTGTAAAGGTAGAAGATGTTGACCTACCATGTGACTCAGCAATTCCCCTGTAGAGAATATACCTGGAGGAATTAAAATCATTTTACCGAAATGCTAACTGCATATGTATGATTTTTGCAGCTCTAATCACAATTGCAAAAAACATGGTACCAACCACGTTACCCATCAAAGGTGGATTGAATAAAATAATTGTGGTATATACAGAGGGGAATATTATGCAACCATCAAAATGGACAGATATAAGGATATTGCAGAACATTTGATGCATACAAGGAAGGATATTTTCTGTGATTTATCACAGAAACAAAGAACAGAATTCTATACGTTTTCACTCATGAGTTGAACTTGATCACTTATAGTGCTGTAAGAAAGTGATATGCAGTACAGGAAAACTGTTTAGGGAGAGGGGTGAGATTGGCAGTGGAGTGATACAGCTAAGGAAGGGAGAGGCATACCTCATCAACCATTGATCCTGCTTAATAAATGTTTGTATATCTAACTCTGAGTTGTAACCCACATTCTAAAAAAAATAAAAGAAATAATTGAAACAAGAAATAAATGAAAGCTGTAAAACATGCCGCTGACTATATTTTTTTTCTTTTTATTACTTTAAAAGTGGTTACAATTCAGGGTTGGGCCTAGAAATATTCTTTATGAAGGTACTGATTTCTTAAGAATTGTATAATATTCCAATGATAACTCCTTTTCCTTTTAATACTTTGGAAAACATAGCATAATTCTGTCTTCCAAATTGACAACTGCAGTGTTTCTCACATAAATTCAGAATGTTTTATTCTGCCTAAATTGAAACTTGTTGTGATTCCGGATCTATATCATTCTTAAAAACTGAACCACGA
>NW_006994882.1:0-768 GCF_000164805.1 Carlito syrichta
TCTTCCTTCCTTCCTTCCTTTCTTTCTTTCTTTCTTTCTCTCCTTCCTTCTTTCTTTTTTTTTCTTTCTTTTCTATCCTCACTTAGTTGCCTAGGCTGCTCTCAACCTGCCCAACAAGGGCCATCCTCTCTGCCTAGGCCTCCCAAACTGTTGTTAACACAGGTTTTCCATTTTGTTGACATCCAAGTCTTCTTGCCTGCTCTTGAACTCTGGGCCGGAGATGATTTTCACAGCAAGGCCTGCCCTAACCCAAGGTTTTCTGGGTTTTACTTGGGGTCGAGGTGTTGGCTTGCTATGGTGTCCAGCCTGTTCTCATGCTCCCGGGCTCTGACCATCTTTCTGTCTTGGCCTCCCCTAGTGCCAAGGAGACAGTCATGAGTTGCTCAGCCATCCCACCTCCCCGAAAGTTTGAGAGTCATGCCCTCCCTTTCCCTGAGGCAGCACCTGGGAGGAGCAAGCAGGTTCACCCAGGGGAACGAGGCAAACAGAGGAGTAGGTGCCCCGGCAGAGGTACATCCCTGCACCAGGAGGGCTCGGTGGGAAATCTGGCCACACTCTTCAGGTTCCTGGGTCATTGGAAGGGAGCGGGCCTCGTTGTGGTGCCCTGAGAGGTTTTTAGAAGCCCAGTGCAGGTTCTTACAATGGTCATCCCAGTGCTCTGGGCAGCTGAGGTGAGAAGAAGTCATGAGACCCAGCTTCAAGACTAGCCCAGTCACCTTGATGAGATCTCATCTCTACAAGAAGACAAAAAATGAGCCTAGAATGGTG
>NW_006994883.1:0-848 GCF_000164805.1 Carlito syrichta
AAGACCAAGGCCAAGAGGATGTCCCGAGTTGGGTGGTTTGAGAGTAACCTGGACAACCTAATGAGGAAAGAAAAGAAAAGAAAGAAAAGAAAGTAAGTAAGAAAGGAAGAAAGAAAGAAATACATAAAGGAAATCTAAGTCAACAAAGAAATCCTTTAATCTGAAAACGTTCTGCTCTCAGTTCTTCCCCTTCCCGCCCCCCCCACATATGAGGGTACCCCAAGCTCGACACCTTACAACCCCACCCCTCCCAATGGCTGTTCTGCTTAGGTAAAGGAGTTCCAGAGATTCTCTGGCCGGTTTCCTGCCGACTCTCCTGTCTGAGGTGAGAATTATGCCCCAAGCAGGTAGGTCCTCTGACTCAGCAATGAGGACTTTATACCAAGAAAAGTCAGGGACACATCCCTCACCCAAGGTAATTTCTTCCCCACAAGTCCCACTCTAAATCCAGTCACCCTTTGAACACACCCTTTGCACATTTGAGAATCTGTGTATGATTCTGATGTTTTTGGAGGCAGGGTCTGGCTCTGTGGTCCAGGCTAGGGCCAGGAAACATGACCATCATTCACCACCAGCCTCGAAATCACAGGCTCTGGCAATCCTCCCCCTTCAGCCTCCAGAGTGGCTGGAATGACAGGCACCACATCCCCAGAACCCCTGTTTGGATGGGTGCAGAGACGGGGTCTCTCTGTGAGACCTGGGTTGGCCTTGAGCATATGGGCTACAGAAATCCTCTCAATTTGGCCTCCAAGAGCACTGGCATTCCAGGCATGGGCTGCCGCTCCCAACCTTCTGGTTCGTTTTGACGAAGATCAAAGCTGGCTCGGGGAACCAACCTAATTATCCCA
>NW_006994884.1:0-371 GCF_000164805.1 Carlito syrichta
CACCTTCCTTTATGTGGGTACTGGTCCCTCGGCCACCTTTCTGCTTCCCTGTGCTCTGGCCTTTTCGTCCTCCCTGGCGGCCAAAGCTTAGAGTGGTGGGAGTCACTTCCAACTCGATGGTGGAGTTGTAGGGTCCGGCCAACGCCGAGGGGGTGCTCCACGTCTGCCCCCCAGCCTCGGGCTGGGCACTGTCCTGGCCTCTCTCCTTCAAGTCTGGGTCACCGGGCAGCAAGACGGGAGCCCCGCAAAAGGTCATCGTTGGGCTCCGTCCTACCGTCCCAGCCAATCTATGGCCAGCGCGGGTGTGGGGGGGACGGTGCCCGGCACCACTGACCCATGGGACGATCCCCGAGCTCGCTCGGCAGTCCCTG
>NW_006994885.1:0-1057 GCF_000164805.1 Carlito syrichta
TCAGCAGAATCCTATACAGAGTAGACACTCAACATCCACAATTTCCACTGTGGCATTGTATCATCCTTCTGACCACATATGGATTCCAGATCTTTAAGGTGCATTGTTGACATATTTACTCCTCTGAATTATATTGTATAAAACATTAAAAGTGCAGCATACAAAACAAAAAGGTGTGCCAATGATGACCCTATGGTCTACATTTTTAGTGAAGATATCTGCATTAAATTTGAAAGGAGTTTGTTTAATATGATCAACCTCCAAAAGTACTTCAGATAAAGGCATACAGTTTTATTTTACGAGGTTATTTGAATTTGTGAACGATGATGAAATGTAGATGACATAAATCTGTAGGCCAGAAACTCAATTTTTTAGTACTTAAAATACAGAGAAAAAATACCACTACCTAAGAAAACCTGACATTGACAACACAATGGAAATAAAGATTAATGTAAAAAGAAAAAATGGCAAGAAGTCTCAGGTATTACTCGCAAAAGAAAACAATGGATCAGAGAAAAGAAGAAAAAACTAAATATATTGAAATATAGAATAAAAACATTATTTCAAGGGTACTGTCTCCTCTAAATATCTTACCCCTTAGGTTCAATATGTGGTAGATAGAAGAGATTGTCTAATCTTATTTGCAAGAGCGAAATAAGGGCAGAGGTCTCATATATGCTAATTTAAGGGTCTTACAGTGGAATGACTTGCAATAATTTTTTCATTTGGAGTCAGTGACCCGCGCTACACTCTAACTTGCATTTCTTTCTCCCTGGTTTCTTGTCTTTCAGCAAGCAATACAAAGAAAGGCAGAGGAGATAGAAAAATGAGTTAGTCCAAGGTTGACTGGATCATCTACTTTGTCTAAAATTGTTAGCAGCAGAATTGTCAGAGCCCGCAGCCACTCCCAGTGTTCCCAGCAGATTTGGAGCCTCTCAGAGAGACTCCTAGGACAGTTGGATTGCTTGCCTCTCACGCATGTGCACAGTAGCCACCACCACACAAACAGGCAGGAAACTAACAGAAATCCTGAGCATACACACGTCCACCTACTTTT
>NW_006994886.1:0-1149 GCF_000164805.1 Carlito syrichta
ATAATAAGGATGTAAGGTCATAAGACCCTAATAAGGCAAGTAGTATCATAAGACACTAATAAGATAAGTAGTATAAGATGACATATATAAGGCATGTAGTATCAGATGACACTAATAAGGCAAGTAGGTTCAGGTGACACTAATAAGGAAAGTAGTATAAGCCGACACTAATAAGCAAGCAGTATCAATGATATTAATGAGGCAAGTCATGTAAGACGACACTAATAAGGTAAGTTGTATCAGATGACACTATTAATGCAAGTAGTATCAGACGACCCTAATAAGTTCAGTAGTATCAGATGACACTAATACGACAAGTAGTATCAGACGACACTAATAAGTCAAGTAGTATCAGACGACAATTATAAGTCAAGTAGTATCATGAGACACTAGTAAGTCAAGTAGTATCAGACAACACTTATATGGCAAGTAGTATTATAAGACACTAATAAGGCAAGTAGTATCAGACGACAATAATAAGGCAAGTAGTATCATAAGACACGAATAAGTCAAGTAGTATCAGACGACAATAATAAGGAAAGTAGTATCATAAGACACTAATTAGGCAGGTAGTATTCCATGACACTAATAAGACAAGTAACATCTAATGACACTAATAAGGAAAGTAGTAACATAAGACAGTAATAAGGCAAGTAGTATCATAAGAAACTATAAAGGCAAGTAGTATCAGACGAAACTAATAAGGTATGTAGTATCAGACGACACTAATAAGTCAAGTAGTATAAGACAACACTAATAAGTCAAGTAGTATAAGACGACACTAATAAGGCAAGTAGTATCAGACGACACTAATAAGGCAAGTAGTATCAGACGACACTAATAAGGCAAGTAGGATCATAAGGCACTAATAAGGCAATTGCTATCAAACGACGCTAATAAGGCAAGTAGTACCATAAGACACTAATAAGGCAAGTAGCACCATAAGAACCTATTAACGGAAATAGTATCATAAGACACTAATAAGACAAGTAGTATCAGACAGCCCTAATAAGGCAAGTAGTATCATAAGACACTAACAAGTCAAGTAGTATCATAAGACACTAATAAGGGAAAGTAGTATCATAAGAATCTAATACGCAATTAGTATCATAAGACACTAATAAGTCAAGTAGTAATATAAGACACTAT
>NW_006994887.1:0-695 GCF_000164805.1 Carlito syrichta
AATAGCCACACAAAAAATGAAATACCTTGGCATCTCCCTAACCAGAGATGTGAAAGACCTTTACGATGAAAATTACAAAACACTGCTCAAAGAAATCAAAGATGACACAAACAAGTGGAAAAATATCCCATGCTCATGGATTGGAATAATCAACATTGTCGGTGACCTGCACTGACCAAGGGGGGGTTAGGACCGCACCGGTGAATCAGAACGGAGAGAAGAAACCACACGGAGGCAGCTCTTCTGGGAACAGTCTGGCCAAGACTGAAGCCAATTTTATTCAAACTTTTTCCAACTTATATACCGTTTTCTATAATCTCCAGCAGTGTGACAATTACTTGCTGGGGGCGTACAAATTCATTGATGTGTAACGCGCTTTACAAATCATGTACCATCACAAGACTTTCAGGTTCCCAGTGAACAATTACAATTCCATGATGTATGAATCACAGGTGCACAATTTCAATACAGACTGTTCAAAATGTTTTCCACAATGTTCAATAAATCATTCATATTATACTCTAAGTTCTAAGCCCTGATTAAAAAACTTTCCAAGTTAACTCTAAGTTCAATCCAATTTTACTAACTTTTAATATTTTTGACGATTAATATTAGTAACTTTGCACTATACTATAATCTATAGTTTACTTAAAATGAATTGATTTATTACCTTAATTTTATACTATTTTATTTTT
>NW_006994888.1:0-4053 GCF_000164805.1 Carlito syrichta
CCAGTCTTATTGAGAGGACCAATAACACCCAAACTGGGAGGGGAATTGAGGGGTTTGCCCACGAGGTAGTCTTTTATTATTATGGGCACAGAGTCCTGTTGAAGCTTGGTTATAGCACAACCAAATAATATCTTAGCACTTTCTTCAGTTTAGAAACATTTGGATGTTTTTAGTATTATGTAACAGCATTTGAGCAGTTTCTCCAACAGGATTCGAACATTGCTTTTGCTAAGATCATAATCGCTTTTCCAGAGTTTTCAATTATCTAAATTTTTATACTAATGTACAGCCCAAATACTTACTACTTTGTAAATCTCCATGTTATTTCGGTTTATATATATTGGGCCCCAAAATCTCTTTTTTCTGTGTGCCTCATTTTAAAGGCTTGGTGATTAAATGTGTCAGATTAATCGGATACTTTGATACAGAGTACAGCATTATGTCTTAGGTAGAGAAAATACTAGGGGATTCAATGGAAATACTCTTTTAAAAATATAAAGTAGGTTAAAATATACAGGGAATGTGATTTTATATTTTCTTCAAATATATAAGGGAAACTTTTCTCTAAAAATTGCACGTCTGTAACATTTAATCAAAATTAACAAGCAGAAAATACAGAGTGCACCAAGAAAATGTATATAAATTTTAAGAATGAGGAAAACTGTATTAATTACGACACAGTTTTATTTTCTAAAATTTTTAAGATTTATTATGCATTGTGCCTTCTGAATAGCACTTAGATCACTTAGATACACTGAATCTCAAGGTTCAGTTTTCTAAGAATGACATAGATCTGGAATCTCAACAAGTTTCAATTTAGGCAGATTAAAACATTCTGAATTTATGTGAGAAACAGTGTAGTTGTCAATTTGGAAGGCAGAATTATACAATGTAATCCATTGTATTAAAAGGAAAAGGAGTTATCATTGGAGAATTATACAATTCTTAAAAAATCAAACCCAGCATAATGAACATTTCTAGGACGAACCCAGAATTGTAACTATTTTTAAAGTAAACAAAAATAGAATAAAGTCACATATATTTTACACCTTTCATTTATTTATTTAATTATTTATTATAATTTTTTAAAAGATGTGGGATACAATTGAGAGATATAGAAACGTTGATTATGCAGGGTCCCTGGTTGATGAGATATGCCCCAACCTTCCTTAGTAGTATCCCTACACCTCCAATCTCACCCTTCCTACTGAAGAGTTTTCCACTACTGCCCATCACTTTCTTACAGCACTATAAGTTATCAAGTTCAACTAAAGAGTGAGAACATATGGAACTCTGTTCTTTGTTTCTCTGATAAATCAGTGAAAATGACCTACCTCATATCCATCAAACGTTCTGCAAAATCCTTATATCTGTCCTTTTTATGGCTGGATAATATTCCACTGTGTACATACCACTTTTATTTTAACCATTCCAGCTTTGAGGGGCAATATGTTTGGTACCATGTTTTTTTGTGATTGTGATTAGAGCTGTAAAAATCATACTGTTGCAGGTACCTTTTTGGTAAAATGTTTTCAGTTCCTCCAGGTATATTGTCTACAAGGGAATTACTGTGTCACATGGTAGGTCAATATCTTGACCTTTTACAAATCCCCACACTGTTTTCCAAAGATGTTGCTCTACGTTTCAGTCCACATGCAGTGTAGAAGCATTTATTTCTTCCTAAATCCGGATCTGCATCTATTATTGTTCGTTTTATTAATGATGGTCAGTCTTACAAGGGGTATGTGGTATTTCAAAGTGGTCTCATTTGCATTTCTTTGATGGTTAGTGAGTCTGAAAAATTTTTCATGTTTCTGCTGGCTGCCCATATCTTTTCCTATAAAAAGTGTCCAATCACGTATTGTGCACATTTTTCAAAGGTAATGTTTGTATGATTTTTCTGAGTGTTTGAGTTTCTTGTAGATCCTTAATGTTATGACATTTTACAAATATAAGGGTGGAGAATCGTTTTTCCCATTCTGTTGGCTGTATCCCTGCGCTTCTGATCGGTTTGTTTTGTTTTGTAGAACTATATTAATTTGATGAAATCCCACTTGTCTCAATTACTTCTTAAGGCATGGATATTTAGGGCTCTGAAATGGAGTTTGTTTCCGGTTCCAGTTTTCCTAATGGTGTCTCCTTCGTTTTCTAAGATTATTTGTCAGTGACCTGCACTGACCAAGGGGGGGCTAGGACCGCACCGGTGAATCAGAACGGAGAGAAGAAACCACACGGAGGCAGCTCTTCTGGGAACAGTCTGGCCAAGACTGAAGCCAATTTTATTCAAACTTTTTCCAACTTATATACCATTTTCTATAATCTCCAGCAGTGTGACAATTACTTGCTGGGGACGTACAAGTTCATTGATGTGTAACGCGCTTTACAAATCATGTACCATCACAAGACTTTCAAGTTCCCAGTGAACAATTACAATTCCATGATGTATGAATCACAGGTGCACAATTTCAATACAGATTGTTCAAAATGTTTTCCACAATGTTCAATAAACCATTTATATTATACTCTATGTTCTAAACCCTGATTAAAAAACTTTCCAAGTTAACTCTAAGTTCAATCCAATTTTACTAACTTTTAATATTTTTAACGATTGATATTATCAACTTAACACTATACTATAATCTATAAGTTTACTTAAATGACTTAATTTTATTACCTTAATTTTATACTATTTATTTTTATAATTCTTATAACCTACTACATTTTTATACTGCCCTATGATTGTATATTAATTACCTATGAACTTATCCTTAACCCAAAATTTTATCACAACTTCTATAAATTTCAAATATCTAAACTATTGTCTTTTATACTTTATTAATTACTTATAATACCATGTCTAAATTCTAATACAACTATTATCCTACTATAATCTATTACAAACCTTATCATTAGTACTAATAAGTATAAAAATTATGAACTTACTCTATGTTCTATAAAACTTAATTCAATGACATTTTAACCTAAAACCTAAATCTGATTGCCTATTACGTGGAAACTACCTACGTCTCAAAACCTGCCATGCCACTTAAAACAATGAACTGCACAGTTGCCATGACGACAGCAGGGACTGAAGCAAGCTGAAAGTTACTGCACGTACAAAAACCAAGAACGTTCTGCTTGACCAAAAGCAACATAATACAACTATTATCACAGTTATAACGTCTAATCATAACCCCAAGTGAAACTACATACTGGAACAAAAGCTAATCAATCAGTTTACCAGGAAACAACAGCTAAAAATCTTAAGAAGAAAAACAGTTCAGAAAGAAAAAGAGATATAAAATAATTCTGCTGTGCATTTTTCATAGGATATATAAGATTTTATTTTAGACTGTCACTTCCTAATATTGAAAATTCTGTTGTCTTATAATACACTGGTTACTATTCATATGTACACACTTGATGTTATATCCTTGTCTCAGAGGCGACCTTCTGAATAGGCCTTCATAGGCCTCAGCTGTGTGGTTACATATGTTGGCTCCCAACATCTCCCCCTTTTTTTATTAAAAAAAACCACCAAAACATCTTGGCTTCTGTCTTAGGTTGTTCTCGCTTCACCATAGTTGTTACCCGTCATTGGCCCATTCCCCTTCCCCACGGGGAATGCCTGTCTTAGGTTCATACTAGGTGGCAGGAATCTTACCCGTTACTGAATACCAAGATTCTTATTATAGAGGGGGTATAGGGAGGATGAAGAATAGTAAGTTGCTGGTATAGATGATGCAAAGTAGTAGCAATATGAAATAAGTAACCAGATAATAGATGGCATTATTTTTTAACTTTATTACTGAGCACTGCCAGAGGAATGTTATCTGAATTGCGTTGCACTGCTTTTCTTAAACGTCGGATGATGACTGGAAAAATAAACAGCAGAAGAAGAACAATCACACCAATAGCAATGAAATTATAGATAAGATTCCAAATAGAATGAGAAGCCACAAATTGAGAAAGAGAAGAAGTAAATCTAGAAGCCAGTTGAGAAAATGAAAGTGTAGACAGGTGTGCCTGAAAGATAGCAGTAATTTGGCCATG
>NW_006994889.1:0-969 GCF_000164805.1 Carlito syrichta
GATTCTTGCAACCCATTAACATAAAATATTTTCAATTTTTTCTGTCCACTTTAATTTCTGTCATCAGAGCTTTATAGTTTTCATTGTAGAGAGCTTTCTCTTCTATAGTTAAGTTTATTCCTAGGTATTTTATTTGCAGTTATTATAAATGGGATTATTCTTTTTCAGGTTGTTTACCATTGACATATAGAAATACTAATAATTTTTATATGCTGATTTTGTATCCTGCAACTTTATTGGAATTAGTTATCAGTTCTTAGTAGTGTTTTGATGGAGTATTAGATTTTTCTTAATTTTAAACAATGTCAATTGCAATAAATAAATAAATAAATAAATAAATAAATTGACTTCTTTGTTTCCAATTCTTGTCTAATTGCTCTGGCAATGGCTTCTAGAACATGCTGAATAAAAGTAGTGAAAGTGGACATCCTTGTCTTTCTCCAGATCTTAGAGAAAAGGCATTCAGTTGTTCACTAATCAGTATGATACTAGCTGTTTTTGTTTACATTTATGGCTTTGTTATGTTGAGGTATGGTCCTTCTATGCTCAATTAAAAAAAATTCATGAAGAGGTGTTAAAGTTTATCAAATGCTTTTTGGGCATCTATTTAGATGACCATATGTTTTACCATTTGTTTCATTTTGTTTATATACTACATCACACTTATTCTTTTGCATGTTTTGAACAATTCTTATGTCCCTGTGATAAATTTCACTTAATCATAATAAACGACCTTTTCAGTACGCTATTGAACTCAGTTTGCTGGGCTTTTGCTGTTGTTGTTGTTTTCAGAATTTTTGCATCTATGTCTATTATAAGCATTGCTCTCTAGATTAAACTATAGAATACAGCAGAAACAGTACTATAATAAGAGTTTTTAGCAATAAATGCCTGGCATCAAAAAGTAAGAAAAACATCAAATGATCAAATGGAACAACCTAATTATTTTCTCTTAAAGGATTAGAAAAG
>NW_006994890.1:0-809 GCF_000164805.1 Carlito syrichta
CATAGCCAGCTAGCCCGCCAGGTAGCTAGCTGGTTAAGCCAACGGGCTAGTCCTCTAGTCAACCATGTAGCTAGCTAGGTAAGTCAGCTGGTTAGTTTATTCAGCTAGTTAGTCAGCTACCTAGTTAAGTCAGCTAGTAAGTCAGCTAACTAATCAGCTAGCTAGTTAAGTCAGCTAGACTATCAGACTCCTTGTCAAATAGTTAGTTAAGTCAGCTAGCTAGTCAGTTAGCTAGTTAGCTATATAATTAAGTCAGCTAGAAATCTAACAAGCCAGTTAGCTAGCTAGTTATGTCAGCTTGCTAGACAGCTAGATAGCTTGTTTGTTAACTAGTTATGTCAGCTAGCTAGTCAGCTAGCTAGTTAAGTCAGCTAGCAAACCAGCTAGTTACTTGGCTAACTAGTCGGTTAGAACTCAGCTATCTGATCAGCTAACTAGTGGGCTCACTCACTTTCCATCAGGTCAACTAAATATTCGACTCACTTGCCTGCCAACCGGTCAGCAAACTAGTTGGCTCGCTCTCCAGCCAATAGGTCAACTAACCTGTTGACTCGCTCACAGGCCAACAGGTAAGTGAATTGGTTGGCTTGCTCACCAGCCAACTACTTAAGTCAGCTGACAGGACAGCTCAATCACTGGCTGAATAGTTAAGGCAGCTCATGCATTGGGTCACTCAGCAGTTGACTAGTTAAGTCAGCTCACCAGTCGGCTCACTCACCAGCCAATTAGTTAAGTCTGACAAGTCGGATCACTCGCCAGCCAACTAAATTCACCTAAACAGTCAGCTCACTCGCTGGCCAACTAGTTAA
>NW_006994891.1:0-728 GCF_000164805.1 Carlito syrichta
CAGGTCGGCACCTTCCAGCCCAACCCAGTCCAATGCCTGCCCCCACTTTGGTGGGAGAGTTCCTGAGGCTACCTGGCTGCATTCCTGCCGGCTCTCCTCTCCGAGGTGGGAAATCTGCCACAGGCAGGCTGACCTGCTGACTCTGCAATAAGCACCTTCTGCCAAGCAAGGCCATGGACACATCCCTCACCCAGGAACCATTCTTTCCCCCAATCCCATTTTTCCTGGCTCAAAAGCCAGTCGCCCTGTGAATACAGCGTGCACAGTTGAGACTCTGTGTACGATTCTGATGTTTTTGGAGACGGTGACTGGCTTTGTGGCTCAGGCTTCAGCCCAGGACATGACCATCATAACCCGCCCATGTCAAAATCGAGGGTTCCAGTGATCCGCCCGCCTCAGACTCTGGAGCAGCCAGGACAATGGGCACCTTGAACCCAGATTCTCTGTTTCAGTGGGTGCAGAGACGGAGTCTCCCTGCATGGCTTGGGCAGGCCCTGGGCTCCTGGGCTCCTGCCATCCTCCCGCTTGGGCTCCCACAGTGCTGGGATTCCAGGTGTGGGCTACCTTGCCAAGCCTTCTGGTGTTTTTGTGTTTTTTTTTGAGTTGGTGTCTCACTCTGTCGCCCAGACTGGAGTGCAGTGGCCGCTTCCGGCCACCGCACCCTCAACCTGCTGGGTTCCGGCGATCCTTCTACCTCATCCTTCCGAGTAGCCGGAATTACAGGCATG
>NW_006994892.1:0-1221 GCF_000164805.1 Carlito syrichta
AAACAACAAGTACAGTTACTGAAATTGCTGGATTTTAAAAAAATCTGTCTTATTAAGATCTTGCAACCACTGAACTAGTTGGCTAAAATTAGAAGAGCAGGAAATATCAAAAGATGAGAGACAAGAAGTCACTAAAGCTCTCATATTGAGGGTAATTGGTTCACCCACTTTGGAAACACTTTGAGAATATCTATCAGAGTTAAAAATGTGTATGCCTGAAACTCAGCAATTTTACTCTTGGATATATACCCAACAGATATATACGAATATGTTCAATCATACACACGTATAAGAATGTGCACAGTGGCAATATTGATAAGAGTTGAAAACTAGAAATTACCCACCAATAATAGCAATCAGACATAGGAGTATACATATTTTATATTTCCATTTATATAAAATACTAAAACAATCAACATGTATGCAATGATATTGGATTCATGACCTTGGTTCCCTGTGGGAAGAAGTGCTACTGATGGGAGATGGGCATAGTAGGGTTTTGGGGATGCTAGCAGGTTTCTTTTTCTTGAGCTTCAGATTTGTTTTATAGGTATATTCAGTTTATACAAATTTATTGAGCTACATGTACTTATATGCACTTCTATGGTCATGTGCACTTATCTATATGTATTTACAGCTAATAAGTGAGCTTTAGAAAGGAAACATCTAAAATAATTAAGATAATTTTGAAGAAAAACAAAATACCCTATCAGACATCAAGACTTGTATAGCAACAGTAAATAAGACAATGTGGTAGTGATGGGTAGAATAGAGTTCCCAACAGAACAATACATATAGAGAAATTTCACAAGTCATAGAGACAACTCCAAAAACTTTACAAACCAGCCAAAGAGATAGCTATTAAATTAGTGGTGTTAAGAGAACTGGTTTTCTATTTTTTTTAAAGTTCCCTACTTACATCATATACAAAAGTCGATTCCTGATGAGTGAAAAACTATATAAGAAAATAAAATCTTTTCAATATTTAGAAGAAAATATAATAAAATATTTTTATGGCTTTGGAGTTTAAGAATTTCTCATGCAATGTTTCAAAATGCAAACAAAGGGGAAAATGTTTCAATTATAGCATATTAATTTTAAGATATCCTGTTCACTAAAAGCATCATTAAAAGATAAATATAGGTGTAGAAAATATTTTCTTTTTTTTTTCTTTTTGAGTTGGAGTCTCACTCGGTCGCCCAGACTGAAGTGCAGTGGCGA
>NW_006994893.1:0-736 GCF_000164805.1 Carlito syrichta
TAAGAATAGGGTTACTACAGTTTTTTCATAGTTATCTTTTATCAGATTAAGAAAGATATTTTCTTGTCCTATTTTACTTAGACTTGTCCTGAAATGTTGACTTTTATCTAATGCTTTTTCTGCATCTAATGTGGTGATAACTTTTTTTCTCCTCTGCTGTTAATATGGTTAGCGCCATTTTAAAATATTTTAATATTAAACCAGTTTGGCATATCTGGAGTAAACAGTTTGGTCATGGTATACTATTTTTTAAAAAACATCATTGAACTTATTTACTAATATTTGACTTAGAATTTGTACATTGAAGCTTTTGAGATCATTTTGGAGTTTTTCATTCTCAGCTTCTCATCTGGATTTGTAATGAAAGTTAGACACACTTCATGATATAAAAAAGGGAGTGTGTCCACTTTTGCTGTTCTCTGTGAATTACATTTATAATTGGACTGATAAGTCCTCTGCAGTTGGTAGAATATGTACTGTTATAAGAATTTGGGAATTTCTGATGTAAGAAAATTTTGATATTGACACATTGTATTAGCCATGAGATTTTTCTGATTTTCTATTTATTCTTGAATCAGTTTTGGTAGCATGTTTTGTTGTAGTTATTTTATAGGAGGAGACCCCTAAAAAACTGAACTTATTTATTAAAAAAATGTGTATTCGAGACTAGCCTGGGCAACTTGGTGAGACCTCATCTCTACAATAAATAACAAAAATAACTAGTCGAGCATGGTGG
>NW_006994894.1:0-790 GCF_000164805.1 Carlito syrichta
TATACATATTTCTATAGTCTTTATAATTCCAACTCTCAAGTTCCAATTTGTCCCAAGTTGTATGCTATCTGTGTTGGCCAGAAGTCCTACTGGATAGAAAATAGTATGAAGTTCTCTTTTAAAAAAATTATATATTATATATATATAAACACACACACACACACACACACACACACACACACAAAACTATCATGTGACCCAGCAATCCCATTATCCCACTACTGGGTATATAGTGAAAAGGAAGGAAATCAGTATAGCAAAGAAATACCTGTACTCCCATGTTCATCACAGCACTATTTTTAATAGCCAACATATGGAATCAAATCAAATGTCTATCAATGGAATAAAGAAAATATGGTATATATACACAATGGAATATTATTTAGCCATAAAATAATAAAATTCTGTTATTTGCCACATTGTAGATGGAACTTGAGGAAATGATGTTAAGTGAAATAAGCCAGGTACAAAAAGTTAAATAGTGCATGTTCTTACTTCCATGTGAGACTTAAAAAAAAATTATCTCATGGAGGTATAGAGTAGACTGGTGGTTATCAGAGGCTGGGAAATGTAGAGGGAGAAGGAGAATGAAGACAGATTGGTTAATGGTTGAAAAAATACAGTTAGATAGAATAAGTTTTAATGTTTGATAGCACAACAGGGATACTATAGTTAACAACAGTGTATTTTATATTTCAAAATAACTAGAAGAGTAGAAATATTCCCAACACAAAGAAATGAGAAATAGTGAGATGATAGATATTCCAAATTATCTTGATTTGATCATTAC
>NW_006994895.1:0-804 GCF_000164805.1 Carlito syrichta
AAGGGAGGATGTGACTCAAACTGTGGGCGGACCACCTGCGTGACTCATGCCTGTCTCCTGGGTACTTGAGGAGGCCGAGATAGGGAGGTGATCTGAGCCTGGGAGCTGAGACCATGTTTGACACAATAACAATCCATCACCTCGACCCCAAGCAAAACCAAGAAAACCATGGATGAGGGAAGGCCTTGGTGGCAGGATCGCCTCTGGCCCAGAATTCAAGACTAGGCTGAAAGACCAGGATGTCAACCAAATGGAAAGTCTGAGATTACAGCAGTTTCGGAGTCCCAGGACGAGAGGATGGGCCGAGTTGGGCAGTTTGAGAATAACCTGGGCAACCTAGTGAAGAAAGAAAAGAAAGGAAGGAAGGATGGAAGGAAGGAAGGAAGGAAGGAAGGAAGGAAGGAAGGAAGGAAGGAAGGAAAGAAAAAAAGAAAGAAATCTATTCTCCTGCAAATCTTCTGTCCTCCATCCTTCACCCCTGCACCCCCATATGTGAGGGTCCCCCAAGCTCGTCAGCTTCCCACCCCAACACCCCTCATGGCTTCCCTCGTGTTGGTGTGGGATTTCCCAAGCCTCTCCTGCCAGCTTCCTGCTGACTCTCCTCTCTGAGGGGAGAAATGTGCCCCAGGCAGGCCCACCCTCTGAATTGGCAATGAGGGCCTTCTGCCAAGAAAGGCAAGGGACACGTCCCTCACCCAAGGATATTCCTTCCCCCAAATCCCAATTTTCATGGCTCTAAAGCCAGTAGTCCTGTGAACACACCATGCACAGTTGAGATCTGTGTACGATTCTGATGTTTTTGGA
>NW_006994896.1:0-756 GCF_000164805.1 Carlito syrichta
GAACACCTCCTAGGCCTCCTTTCAGCACACTGCCTCCACCTCCACACAGCACACGTGCCTTGTAGGCATCCCTGACGTGCGTTTCCTTGGCATCCCATGTCATGCCTCCTTGGCTTCCCTGTGGTGCTTCTTGGTGGAGCATCCTTGAGGGGTTTGAGGGGCACCTCCTCAGCATCCCCACAGCACATCTCTCCATTGTTCCAACAGTGCGCCTCATTGTTGTCCCCATGGTGTCACAACTTCTCAGTCTCCCTCTGGCTCCCTTCCTCAGCATCTCCGCAGCACATGTCCTTAGCTTTCTTGCAATGGACTTCTTTGACTCCCTGTGGTGCACCTCATCAGTCTCCCTGTGCACACCTGCTCAACATTCCAGCCACAGGCCTCATCAGCATCCCCACGTCATGCCTCCTTGGCATCTCTGCAGCAAACCTTCTTGACGTCCCTCCAGTGTATCTCCTTGGCATCCCTGCAGTGAGCCTTCTCAGTGAACTTGTGGCACACCTCCTAGTGTCCCCTTGGTGCGTCTCCTCAGTGTCCCCATGGTGCACCTACTCAGTGTCCCCACAGTACACCTCCGTGATGTCCTATTCTTGGCGACAGAGTGAGACTCCAACTCAAAAAAAAAAATTAAAATCTTAATCATAATCTTATGCTGTGATATGAATACTAATTAGCAAAAAGAAAAATTATTTTCAATTTCTAGGAAGGCTAACCAACAAGCATTGTTTAATTTTACTCATTTGAGTACTAGTTGAC
>NW_006994897.1:0-537 GCF_000164805.1 Carlito syrichta
CATCTTTCTGAGAATGAAGCAGGAATTTCCGTAATGGGGTCCTCAAATACAGAACACTACAGGACCTTTTGCTATGGAAGAATAAGGAAACTTGGTTACATGAGTCCTCCATCCCAAAAAGCTACAGAGCCTCCTGCTAAGTTATAACCACTAATCAGGTTTTGAGAGTAATAATCTGGATAATGGGAATACTCATATACAGGAAACTACACTGTTCACTGCTAAGGAAGAATAAGGTATCTGGTTTACACTTGTCCCACATC
Source organism: Carlito syrichta (assembly GCF_000164805.1). Classification (NCBI taxonomy): domain Eukaryota; kingdom Metazoa; phylum Chordata; class Mammalia; order Primates; family Tarsiidae; genus Carlito; species Carlito syrichta. Next base: position 264 of record NW_006994897.1, read on the forward strand.
TCCAAAAAAACTTCAGTGTGTCGTGCTAAGGGCTAAACACGAATTTCGGTTTTTAAAGCATAATTAGGGAAATGAAATACACATATACAAGCAACTGCATAGACATTTCCAAAGAAAGAATAAGGAATCTGGATGAAATGTGTTTCTCAATTGCAAAAAAAACTACACAGCGTCTTCCATAGATCTAAACAAGCATCAGGATTTTTAAGCATGTTTTAAAACATGAATCTGGGGGAAATGGAGTACTTATATGCAGGCAACTATATGACCTTTT
>NW_006994898.1:0-490 GCF_000164805.1 Carlito syrichta
CCCTCTTTGGATGGGTGCAGACACAGGGTCTCCCTGTGTGGCTGGGGCTGGCCTTGGGCTCCTGGACTCCAGCCATTCTTAGCCTCCCAGAGTGCTGGGATTCCAGGTGTGGGCCACAGTGCCAAGCCTTCTGGTTTGTTTTTGATGAAGGATGAGGCTGTGTTCAGGGTCTCAGTCACATCATCCCAGCGCTTCGGGAGGCCAAGGCCATCGGCAAGCCCCAGTCCATGGGATGAGATATGTCTGGGCAACTCAGCGAGACCTCGTCTTTACACTTCGTTCCAAATCAACTGGGTGGTGGTGCGTGCCTGTCATTCTGGCTCCTCAGAAGGCTGGAGAAAGGCTCACTGGAGACCAGTGGGTTGAAACCGTGGTGGGCAGGTGCAAGCCACCACCCTACATCCTGGGTGACGTATTGACTCTCTGACTCAAAGAAAAAAAGGAAAAAATAAAAGAAGAGCATACATTTATGTATGGAGTTGGCATGATC
>NW_006994899.1:0-772 GCF_000164805.1 Carlito syrichta
ATCCTCAATTCTCAACCAACTCTTCTTTGGAGAAATCTCGAAGACCCAATGGGTAATGAAGAACATATTCAGTAAATGGTACTGGAAAAGGCTGACAACATGCACCAGATGGAAACAAGACCCCTATATATCAGCATACACATTAACTCTAAATGGATTAAAGACCTAAACGTAAAACACCAAATCATAGTAATCTTAGAAATTGCAGAAGACACCATTGGGGAAACTGGAACCCAAAACTATTCCTTTTCAGAACCCTAAATTCACAAGCCTTAACAAGTAAGTTAGACAAGTGGGATCTCATGAAATTAATATACTTCAGCAAAACAAAATAAACCATCAGAAGAGCAGAGATACAGCCGACAGAATGGAAAAAATGTTTCCCCAAATATATCTGAAAAAAGGCATAACATCTAGGATCTACAAGTAACTCAAACACTCAGAAAAATCACACAAACATTTGCTTTGAAAAGTGTGCAAAATGCGTGATTCGACACTTTTCATAAGGAGAGATACGGGCAGACAGCAGACACATGAAAATTGCTCAGTCTTACTCATCATCAAAGAAATGCAAATGAAACCACTTTGAAATCTCACATATTCCCTGTAAGACTGACCATCATTAATAAAACAAACAATAAAAGATGCAGGTAAGGATTTGGGAAAAAATAAATGCTTCCATACTGCATGTGGACTGAAAAGTAGAGCAACACCTTTGAAAACAGTGTGGTGGTTTGTAAAGTGACAAGATATTGTCCTAGCATGTGATTCA
>NW_006994900.1:0-668 GCF_000164805.1 Carlito syrichta
CGTTTCACCCTGTTACTGGGTCAGAGGGTTGGCCTGCCTGGGGTACATTTCCCACTTCTGAGAGGTGAGCCATCATAAACCCAGCCAAGGAACCATGGGAACTCCCACGCCCCTGCAGAGTCCACCATTGCAGGGTTGGGGTTGGATGGATCTGAGCTTGGGGGACCCTCCCAGTTGGGGTGTGGGCTTGTCTGACCCTCACATGTGGGGGCGTGGGCAGAAGATTTGCAGGAGAATGGATTTCTTTCTTTCTTTTCCTCTCTCTCCCTCTTTTTTTCCTCACTACGTATACCTGGCTGCTCTCAAACCGCCCAATTCGAGCCATCCTCTCCGCCTGGGCTTCCCAAACTGCTCGAACACTGGCTTTCCATTGGTCGACATCCTGGTCTTCCTGCCTCATCTTGGAATCAGGGCTTGAAGTGATCCTCCCACCGAGGCTTGCCCTCATTCAAGGTTTTCTGGGTTTACTTGAGGTCAAGGTGGGGGCTTGCTATGATGTACAGCCTGGTCTCAGTTCCTGGGCTCCAGCCATCTTCCCATCTCAGCCTCCTCGGGCGCTGAGGAGGCAGGCATGAGTCACACAGCCAGTCCCGTTCTGAGTGTTTGAGAGTCACACCCTACCTTTCCCCTACGTGGCCCATGGGAGGAGTGAGCTTGTCCGCCCTGGG
>NW_006994901.1:0-1073 GCF_000164805.1 Carlito syrichta
CGTGTGTTATTGGAAATTACAATGGGTCTTTTATACACAAAGGCAGATGTGGGAGTGGCGTCCCCCACCCACTAGAAACCTTAATCCATGAAACCTTAATCCAGAAACCTTAATCAATGATTACCTTTAAACCCTTTTCATATGATAATCTTAAAATCCCATAACAAAGGATAACCTAATCTGTGACTGACATATTCTATAAACCTTTTTCATCCTAAGCTAAATGATTTATGCCAAATTAAACAATTGTATTGAAGCTTAAGTATTTACTTTACAAACTAAAGTCACCCATCCCAGAATGGCCCAGTCCAAATTTCACAGTGGGCTACCTTCAAGTAACCCAGTCACATTCTTTCAACAAAATGGCTGTCTTTTAAAACTATATTCTACAATTTACACCTTCAATAAATCCTAAGATCATGACCCAGAAGCCTGTGACCAATACTAAGGCTGTTAGATGTGACACGAGTTTGAATTATAAGATGTGTGAAAGCCAAAACTGCAGTTTACGGAAGAATGGGTTATCCTGTGCTCATCCCGGTCTCAGAGTTTTTATGTTTTGCACTCACAGGAGCTTAATCTTGTTAGTGCTGAGTAGAAAGGGGGAGAAAATGGGGTCAAATAGCTCCCAAACGCATCCTAGTGGTCTCGGGATCAACAGCCCTTCCTGATCCCTAATGCTCAGTGGGTCTCCATGGCTGGCTCCCAATAGTCGACCAAATGGAAAGCTTGTGATCACAGCTGTTTGGGAGGCTGAGGCCGAGAGGAAGGGCCTAGTTGGGCTCAGTGGGCCTCCATGGCTGGCTCCCAATAGTCAACCAAATGGAAAGCTTGTGATCACAGCTGTTTGGGAGGCTGAGGCCGAGAGGAAGGGCCAAGGTAGAGCCACCAGGGCTACCTTGTGAGGGAACAAGAGAGAACAAGAAGAAAATAAAAAGAAAGAAAGAAAGAAAGAAAGAAAGAAAGAAAGAAAGAAAGAAAGAAAGAAAGAAAGAAAGAGAAAGAAAGAAATACATTCACTTGCAAACTTTGTGCCAACAGTCCTGCCCCCCCACCCCCCACATGTGAGGATC
>NW_006994902.1:0-757 GCF_000164805.1 Carlito syrichta
CAGCTGGCTTAACTTCCTAACCACCTAGCTAGCCAACCAGCTAAAAAGCTATCTTAACTCACTGACTTACCTAGCTAGCCAGCCCTCTAGCCAGCTGACATAATTAGCTAGCTACCTACCTAGCCAGGTGACTAGCCAGCTAATTTAACTAGCTGATGTAACCAGCTAGCCAGCCGGCTAGCCAGCTGACCTAACTAGCTATCTACCTAGTTATCAGATGGAATGTCATTGTATTAACTAGCTGGTTAGCCTGTTGACTCAAGCAGATGACTTAACTCGTTAGTCAGCTGGATAACCAGCTGATTGAACTAGCTGACATCACTAGCTACCCAGGTGGCAAGCCAGCTGATGTAACTAGTTAGCTACATAGGTATTCTTCATGCTTGTCAGCTGACTTAACTATCTAGTTACCTAACTATACTGCTAGCTAGCGAACTGACTTAACTAGGTGACCAACTAGCTAGTTAGCTGGCTATCCAGATGATTTAACTAGTTAGCTACCCAGCTAGGCAGTTGACTTAACTAGCTGACTTAATTAGCAGGCTACCTAGCTAGTCTGCTGATTTTAATAGCTAAAATAACTAGCTAGATACCTAGTTAGATATATAGCTAGCTAGCCGACTTATCTAGCTGACTTAACTAGCCAACCAGCTACATAACTAGCTGATTTAATTAGCTAGCTACCTAGCTATCCAGCTGAAATAACTAGCTGATATAACTAGCTAGCCAGCCTGTCTAGCTGTCTTGCCATCTGACT
>NW_006994903.1:0-622 GCF_000164805.1 Carlito syrichta
TTATTCATCGTATTATTTTGTAGTGACTCTGAAGAAGTAGTAACTAAAATTTAAAAAATAAAATAAACTGTCTCTGCCACAGAATCTGTTAGGTCTTGTAGATAGACTATCATATTATTAACAAAATTACTACCACTTTATAAGAGAATTTAATACAATGACTAACAAAATCAATAGCTTTTCACTAAAAATACAAATTAAAAAATAAATATTCCATTTACAAGAGAAAAAATTATTAAATATTTAGGGAAAAATTAACAAGAAGGATACAGAATTTATGTGAGTAAGCATAGTAATTTATTGAAAGATACAAGGTTCTAGCCGGGCGTGGTGGCTCAGCCTGTAATCCCACGCTCTGGGAGGCTGAGGTGAGTGGATTGCCTGAGCCCGCGGGTTCGAGACCCGCCTGGGAACTTGGTGAGACCTCATCACTACAATAAATCAAAAAATCAGCCAGACGTGGTAGCGTGCGCCTGTAGTTCCAGCTACTCGGAAGGCTGAGGCGGAAGGATCGCCGAAGCCCAGCAGGTCGAGGCTGCGGTGGCCGGGAGCGGCCACTGCACTCCAGTCCGGGCAACAGAATGAGACTCCAACTCAAAAAAAAAAAAAAGAAAAGAAAGAT
>NW_006994904.1:0-812 GCF_000164805.1 Carlito syrichta
CGGGGTTATATCATTTGTTATTAATACAGGGGCTACATGCTCAGATCTACTTTCATTTCCTGGTCCACTCCTTCCTTCACCCCTTTTGGTTGTGGGGGCACAAGGCATTAAATCCAGGCCCCTCACTAAGACATTACTTCCATGTGTTCTGGGAAATAAAATATTTCAACATTCTTTCCTTGTTATGCCAATGTGTCCAGCTCCATTATTGGGAAGGGACATTATGACAAAAATTAAAACACACCACTGTACTTTTGGGTGCCTTTTGTATAGCTTTGGATTTCGCTAATAGTTTCACTTTGGATCCTATCTAAGCCCTTCCACTACATATAAACTTATTGCTTTGGTTAGAGCTCTGAGGTTAGGAAATATGTAAAGAAAGTTGTTGGTGTAAGGAATGTTTTTAGTAAGAAAGGATAAAGAAAAGGTAAATAATTGTATAGGAAAGAATCTTGTATGGTACATTTTGTTCTATAATAGAATGGCTGGTTAAAGAAAGCATAGAACAAAAATAGAAGGTTTAAACATGTCAAAGAATGGCATGAGTTTATCGAACATGTTAAGTGACAGTTGAAAAAAGTCAAAGAATTTCTGTAAACACTCGAGGCTACAAAATGTTCCATAAATTTACCATTAATATCAATTACATTAATGCTAGGCCAACATGCTACTCAAAGACCAGAGCATGAGTTTCTTAATTAACTATCTCCAAAAATTTTTTTTCTTTAATACAGAGGGAGAAAAAGAGACGAAATTCAATTAGCCCCCTCCCCACTGTCTTTGTACAAAGAGCGAAGTTTTTTCTTTTCAAA
>NW_006994905.1:0-810 GCF_000164805.1 Carlito syrichta
TTCACTGTAGGTTGGAGGTGGTCCTTTTTGCAGTTTTGAGATGTACTTAAGGGGAGAGCTGTGATTCAAAATCTGTCTGCAGGTCCTGGTATTCGCTGACAGGCGTGTGGATAATGTGGAACCCACTTCCCACTGCCCTGGAATCTTTCCAGGGCAGTGGGGCTGTAGGTTTACTCCCTGAAATAAAATGTGGTTAGCAGAGGGGAAAGAATGGAGCAGATAGTGGGTTGAAAAGGGGAGTGGAGAGATAGAGGAGTAAAGGGGGAAACAAACGAGTGTGCCAACAAATAGAGAGAGAGGCCTATACTGAAACAGATAAAAACAATAGACCACCGCTACAGTCGAACCAACTCTCATACAAACAAAAATAAAACATATAGTGATGCTAGCATACCAGCTATCCAACCATCTTATTAGTGTGCTGTTCCTCTATACAAAGACCTGGTTCACAGACAGAATAAAAGAGAAGAAAAGGAAAGGGAAAAGAGAAAAAAGGGAACAATACAGTAGGAATAGAATTAAGTCATTAAACTAATAGAATCAATGAAGCACACTCTGAGACATTTCGTTTAAGTCCAATGTCCTTTCAGGTCTGATTTCTCGTTTTTTTTTTTTTTTTTTTTTTTCAAGCTGGTAAATTAGTTTGCAGTTAGGGTCAGTTCCCCTGATCTGCTGTGAAGGACAGTTCAGAATAACCTCGGTTCAGAAGTTTAGTCTATGTCTTTATGAAGCTTGTCTCTCCCGTTTCGGTGTTGTTACCTTGAATCGCCAGCAGGTGGTGATATCTCATCTGCTCGCCCAGAGGGGGTG
>NW_006994906.1:0-637 GCF_000164805.1 Carlito syrichta
GCAGTTACCTTTGTTGATGAGATGTGCCTTACCTCTCCTGCCGGCAGTTTCCTGCTATTGCCAATAAGTCTAACTTAAAAATAACATTTTTAGTTGTCCTTTCTTCTAAAATCTATAGCAACAATCCTATTCCAGGCCACAAGCTTCGCTTCCTTAGATTATTGCAAATCTTCCTAAGAGGTTTCTTTTCATCCAAACTGTGCTCCTAGATGCTGTCAAAGCAATGTTTCTTAAGAGAGAATCTAATTGTGTCACTCTTCCATTTAAAATCCTTCAATAACTGCTTGCCCCAAGAATAAAATTGAAACTCTTTGTTGTGACCCCAAAGGCCTCTCATGACTTAACACCATCAACACCATCTCAGTAGTCAATCTATTTAGTGGCAAAAGCATAAGTTTTGAGATTAGATGCCTAAATTTAATCTTAACTCTCCAACCATCCACCTATCCACCTATCCATCCATCCATCCATCCACCTATCCATCCATCCATCCATCCATCCATCCATCCATCCATTCACCCATCCATGCTTCCATTCATCCATCCATCCCTCTTTGAGTAACCACTGTGTGCCTGGCACAGTTCTTGCCTCTGGATACCGCTGTGAAGAACACTGACAAGCCTTCCTTCTGGAACTT
>NW_006994907.1:0-621 GCF_000164805.1 Carlito syrichta
TAACAAGTCGGCTGTCTAATTGGTGAACATGTTAAGCCAACTAACAAGTCGGTCATGTAATCAGCCCATGTGTTACACCAGCTAAAGATTCCGTGGACGTGTAAGCCAGCAAGCTGAGTCTCCTAGCTAACTCGTTAACCAACGAGTTAAGTCAGCTAATTTTCTCATTTATCACCTAGATAAAAAAGTTAGTTAACTTTTTTTTTTTGTCATTAAATCAGGTAGCTGTCTCGTTAGGCAACTAGTTAAGTCAGCTAAGTCTGCTAGCTAAACAGCTAGCATTCTAACTCTACTAGCTAAGTCAGCTAGCTCACTAATTAGCTAGCTATTTAAGTCAGTTACTTAAATCTGCTACCTAACTAGTTAGCTAATTAGTTGTCAGCTGGTTATTCAACCAGTTGAATAGTTAGCTAACTATTTAATTAAGGTAGTTAAGTCAATTAGCTAACTAGTTAAGTCAGCCAGTTAATTCAGATAGCTAAGTAGTTAAGCCAGGTAGCTAAGTTAGCTAGTTAAGTCAACTTCCAATTTAGTCAGCTGGTTAAGACAGCAAGCTAGCTTGTTAGCTAAAGTGTTAAATCAGCATGTTGAGTCAGTTGCTAGCTAGTTAATTAACGGGTT
>NW_006994908.1:0-855 GCF_000164805.1 Carlito syrichta
GAAAAATCAGGAATCTATGATACACTAGTCTCCAGTACGAAAAATTCTTAGTGTGTCTTGCTACGGGATAAAAAAGAACCAGGGCTTCGAGCTCGTCTCATGTTTCGGAGATATTTCGCTTGTGGGTATTATGAATCAGTCATTTCAGGACTCCAGCAACATTGTGGTTTTCTTGAGAATCGCAAACGGGTATCTGGTAGTACAAGTCCCTTAGGTTCCTCAGGAGAACTCAGGCCAGATTCCCGGAACAAAAGTATCTTCTTGCCGTATTTGGATGTAACTCTGGTCTTAAGATGAACTTGGTAATCATTAAATTTCTGTTTGTACTTTTATTTGGATAGAGGCCGATGGTTTTGCAGTTGCCAAATATTTAGTATGAATTATTAAAATGTAACCAGTAATCATGGATTCCACGTCCATAGGAAACATCTGGGAAACTGCACTTTTGTATACAGAGTTTTGGAATCCACATACACAGGGAACATCAGGGCATCTTGCTGAGAACGGAAAGGGAATCCGGTTCTTGGCGTTCTCAATTGCCTAAATCTAGTTCTCTAGATAAGGTTTAATCAGCAATCTGGGCTTGTATGTTGCCACATTTTTAGTGTGTCTTCTGAAAAGGGAACCAGGAATCTTGGGTTCCAAATCCACAAGAACTTTATGGGAGTCTTTCTCTTGATACCCAAGCAACTGGAATTCTGGGTCAACAGGTAAAGGCTCGGCATGTGTCTGAGAATGAAACAGGAATTTCATTAATGGGGGTCCTCATATACAGACCACTAAACGACATGTTGCTCTAGAAGTATAAGGAATCTTAGTCACACGAGTCCTCCATCCCAAAAACCAACAGAGCGT
>NW_006994909.1:0-629 GCF_000164805.1 Carlito syrichta
CACAATGCTGCGATAAACATGCGTGTGCAGGTATCTGTGATTTATAGAGTGATTTGTGTTCTTCAGGATATATTCCCAGTAGGGGGATTGAAGGGTCATATGGGAGGTTGGTATTTAGAGCTTTTAGGAATCGCCACACTGCTTTCCACAGAGGTTGCACTAGTTTACATTCCCACCAACAGTGTGAAGTGTTCCCTTTTCACCACACCCTCTCCAGCAGCTGTTATTTTTTGACTTGTTGATAATGATGGCAGTGTTATTAAAGATAATTTGGTAAAAGTACATGTTATTGCTTGAACATATGGTTTTATTAAAAATTTTTGAAATAATTCTAGATGGTAAAATTCTATATTAGCCTTATAGTTTAATACCATGCCACTAATGATAGATTTTTTTTAAATAATGAAAGTATCACATAAACCTGTCCTTTTTGTATAAGATTACATTTTATTTTTTTCTAAGACTTTAAGTTTTAGGGTGGGATATTACTTCATTTGAACATGCTCCATCCTAAAAAAAAAAAATACTGTTCTCCTCTATTTGTTGGTTCCCGGACGGACATAGATATTGGAGGATCAAATGTTCCTGACCCTAGCTTCACATTTAAAGCCCATGAGAAGATACTTCTA
>NW_006994910.1:0-969 GCF_000164805.1 Carlito syrichta
CGAAGTACAGAAAGCCCTTATCAGGACAGTATCAAGGACGGTTGGTGACTGGAGATGTTAATGCCTAGAGGAATCACCCCGAGCCGTGCGACTACAGCTTCATCGCCTCTCAGCGTATCTGCTTGCCCCTTCAATGATCCGGAAAAGAACTGGTCACTCATACGGCGAGATGCTGGCTTCCCAAAATGGAGAGACTGTGCTTATAACTCTAAGGTGGACTATCCTATACCCGGTGAAAAATTATATATTAGTGACTGGAGTTTTAATGGCTCTACACTTCCCACAAATAGAAGGCACCCATATGAATGGGCTACATCTATGTTTCAAAGTTCTCTATCCTCTAATCGCTCATTACAGACTCAGCTTTATTGATTGTTTGCAGCAACAGGTCCTGTAACACTTTATTGTCCTCATTCCGGTTTTCACAGACTTGTGTTGATTCTCCATATGTTTTGCTAATTGCTAATGCTCATTCTATTTACTCGGTAATATATAATTTTGGTCATTTTGAAATTAATTGTGAAAATTGTACTTTGTCTAATTGTATTATTGGTAACCCATATCAAGTATTTCTGTTAAAGCATCCTTCTTACGTTTTTGTGCCTGTTCAGCTACCAGAACTGTGGTATTCTTCTCCAGGTATTTATATTTTAGAAGTAGCCACAGCGATGTTAAATAGGCTTTGTAGGTTTGTTGCAGCTTTAATCTTGGGAATTTCTGCACTAATTTCTATTATAGAATCTGTGGCTGCTTTTGCAACTGCGTTAATTCAAGAAGTTCACACAGCTAATCATGTGAATGACGTCTCAAAATGTTAGCTTAGCTTTATTTACTCAAAAGCAGATAGATAAAAGTATTATTGATAGATTGAATGCTTTAGAATCAGCATTATATATATAGGAATCAAATACACATATTAAGTTCAGATGTCTGTAGCTTGTCATGCTCAATTTAAATGGATTTGTGTTA
>NW_006994911.1:0-499 GCF_000164805.1 Carlito syrichta
CTTCCTTTCCAGATCACTCCATCGTGTCCTGCCCACGTGGACCTTTCCCTGTGGAACCCAGGTTGCCCATCATGATGCACTTGGGAGGCGTCTTTTTTGTCCCTTGGGTCTCCATCAGCCAGGCTGGTGCACGGCTGCATGATCATGGTTCTTGGGGTCTCGAAATGCAGGGCTCAGGCAGTCCTACTGCCTCGGCCCCCAAGTAGCTGGGAACTGGGCCCCACCAAGCCTGGTTCAATTTTGGGGACCACTCACTGAGATGAGGTCTGGCCATGTCGCCTGGGTTGGTTACTGATCCCTAGGGTCAGGCAGGAGCTGATGACCATGAGCCATGGTGACCAGCCTGGACTTGCATGTTCTGTTGGTGGCTACGATGAAATGGTAATACTCCGGGATGGAGGCCACAGCATCCAGTGTATCCGGGAAAAGCCATCACCACCACACGGGACCCCAGTGCTTGTGTTCCAGGGAGTGATGTGGGTTTCACTACATGGGCTCA
>NW_006994912.1:0-612 GCF_000164805.1 Carlito syrichta
ATGAAGATTCCCCAGTGTTTCCAAGGGACGTGGAATCCAAGATTCCTGGTTACATTGTAATAATTCATACAAAAATTTGGCAACTACAAAATAATCAGCCTCTCTCCTAATAAAAGTACAAACCGAAATTTAAGGATTTAGTTTCCTTTATATGACGACTGCTATTACCCACATTCACGCCTCGAATCCCTAATTCTTCTTTAGCCGTCGGCAAGATGCCCTGTAGAGTTTCAGGACTGAGGACTCATATAACCCAGATTCCTTATTTTTAGAAACATCCGTGCACTTGCCTGTATATAAGTACTCCCTTTTCAGATACATGCATCGAAACCCTGATGCTTGTTTAAACCTTAGGAAGACGCCGTGCAGTTTTTTGGGTATTGAGAACACATGTCACACAGATTCCTTATTCTGTCTTATGAAAAGTCCGTGAAGTTGCCTGTATATGAGGATTTCATTTCCCTAGACTATGCTTCCAAAAGCCAAATTTGTGTTTAGCCCCTAGCAATACACCCTGAGGTTTTTTGGAGATTGTGGACACGTGTAAACCAAATTCCTTATTCTTCCTTAGACATAGACAGGTCCATGTCGTGTATATGAGGACACCCATTA
>NW_006994913.1:0-779 GCF_000164805.1 Carlito syrichta
CACTAACCCCTCCCTTGCACAGGACTGCTGGCTATGTATGACCGTTGGTATGCCTCTACCTACTGCCATTCCTGTCTTAAACGCTTCCTATGTCCCTTTCAATGGAGATGCCAGTTGCTCATTATCACCCCGCTTTCAGAGTACAGCCCTCGGGTTTCAATTCCTCCGGTTGCTTCCAAGGGAAATTTCAAAATAATTCTTATGATAGTGACGTCGGATTTGTCACCTTTTCTGATTGTCATACTGTAACTAACGTTTCCACCTCCATCTGCCCCCCTCCAGGACAAGTGTTCATTTGTGGAGGCAACCTTGCCTACACCATGCTCCCTTTCAATTGGACAGGCCTCTGCATTACAGCTAGCCTTCTCCCCGACATCTCTATCATCCCCGGGGATGAACCTGTCCCTCTCCCTAGTCTTGACCTTATAGCGGGACGCCACCGGCGTGCTCTCCAAGCCATTCCCCTACTTCTAAGCTTGGGGGTTACAACCGCTGTAGCCTCCGGCGGAGCGGGGATAGGGGTCGCTGTTAATACCTATAATAACTTGTCTCGTCAGTTAATTGATGATGTTCAAACTCTCTCTGGAACTATTAATGATCTACAAGATCAAATTGATTCTTTAGCTGAGGTAGTTCTACAAAATCGCAGAGGATTAGACCTATTAACTGCAGAACAGGAGGAATCTGTTTAGCTTTACAGGAACGATGCTGTTTCTACGCCAAGTCTGGCATCGTCCGAGACAAAATCAAGAAATTACAAGAAGACCTCATCAAGCGAA
>NW_006994914.1:0-2915 GCF_000164805.1 Carlito syrichta
CCTGATCTCTTTGGGTCTGTGCCTCTGTTTGAATCCTATGGGATCCACATAGAAATACCAAAACTACATGAACAAGAGAGAAACTTAGGCAATGCCCTAATGAAAGAAAAAGTGTCTGAAGGTGGTAAGACAGGAGTGCTGTGTCTGGAGGCTGTAGGTGGCAGAAATTTCAACACCTCTAGCCATCTTAATTTTGTCTCCTCTGTTGTTTCATGTCTTCCCCAAGTTCTTGTCTTGCAATAGACTCTGAGTATCATTACACACTAGTTTAAATTCACTCCTATTAAGTAGATGTGATGGTATAACTTTGGGGGAGGGAAGTGCAATATATTATGATTAAATGTCAACGATAATTGGTCCTGCATATCTGGGCATGACCTCCACAGATAATCTCTAGAGTTAGAGTCCATGGTCACCTGCACTTTACTTTCTTCCTGAGAAATAGTCTCAATCTATTTCCTTTCGTCTCTCACCATTATTGACTCTTTCTTTTCTCAGGGATCCGGAATGAGGAATAATTCTTCTCCCACCTAGGTTAGTGTTCTTTGAATATGTTCCCACTATAGGGGTCACCAGAGAAAGGGTATGTTTATTTCCAATTAATCCTTCTGTTTACAGGAGTCTGGAAAAAAGTTTATTTGTTTTTCTGATTAATCCTTCCTTTTAGGCATATGTGTATTTCTGCTTAATCCTCCTTTCTTCAGATCATGAGTGACATTGTTTGACAATCACCTTGAAAATCTGGAGGTTTCTGGAGGAAAAGTTCACAGAACTGTGTTGAGTACAGTCCCAAGAGCTCTCACCTCACATATTAAATACCTGTCCTTTGGACATGCATAGTAATTAACATGTAAGTGTTCCCTCCAGATTGTGCTCCATGCAGCTTGTTTTAGTTAAGTGGGTTTCACGTGTGATTTTTGGGTGTGCCTGTCTCTAGCTTTTGGGACCATAGATATTCATGCAACATCAGTTCCCCAATAGATCCAAGGAAACCCTTTGACATTTAGTTTATCTATTTTTTTTCTTGTTTTTGGAGGGGGTGATGATTTTTCAGTTCTCTATATATTTTAGCAGAAATCAGAAGTACCCTAAGAGGTCATACTTGACCTGTTACTGTAATCAGGATTCTATAATCACAATGTGTAAGTGGCACCTGGACAGATACAGTAGAACATGGAATGACTGATAGAGTAAAACAGCAGGATACTGATGAGAAAAATCTCGGTGATCACAATCCTCTGCCCAGGAAGCTGGAAATCAGAAAGATCAACAGGTGAGAAGATGGTGGTTAAAACTCACATTATTTCATGACCTGGAAGTCATGCTTACCCCTGGGTTGATCCAGTGGGGGCAGCTGGGTCTCACATCAGAAACAGAAACTCTCATTTCTTTCTTTCTTTTTTTGTTTTGTTGAACTCTAATTTCTTAATCTCATGACAATACAACGAGAAAGCTGATCCTAGGTGAGATACAGAGCCAGGAGGAGGAGATGGAAATTTCCTTGGTTTCCCAGGATATGCTGGAACTTTAGGACAAGAATAGTTTTGAGGGGCAGTGGTCTACCTGTGAGTTCTGTGCTCAGGAACCTACAGGATTAGGAGTGTGGCTTTTTTTCTCCCTACCCAATGTGCTTCACAGAAAGTTGCAATGGAAGCCTGCTATGTGTAGAATTGTGTTGCTTCAAAAAGTGTATGTTGAAGTCTGGCTTCAATATGATCATATTTGGAGAAATGAGTTTAGGAAGCTATTAAAGATAGTTGAGATAATAAGTGGCATGTTTGAATCTGTTAGTATTGGTGTTCTGTCTCTATCTCCATCACATGTGAGCAGGCTGCCATCTGTTAACCAGGAAGTGAGTCTTCACAACAAACTGAATGATGTGCCATCTTGATCTCATACATTCCAGCTCATAAAACTTTAAGAAATGTAATTTCTGATGTTCAATTCACCCACTGTTTGGCATTTTATTATGGCAGCATGTGCTAACTAAGACAGATTATGAGAATGACAAACGAGGTACTTCTCTAACAAATGCCTACAATGTGTAAGTTGCCTGGGAGCTGGTAGATGGGTGAAGGCTCAAATATATATACAATATATTTTCGAGTTGCAGTCTCAATATGTTGTCCAGGCTGGAGTGCATTGGCATGATCACAGCCCCTGCAGCCTCAACCTGCTGGGCTCAGGCAATCCTTCCTCCTCAGTCTTTCAAGTAGCTGAAACTACAGGTGCACACTACCACACCCAGATTTTTTTTTTGTATAGACAAACTCTCACTAAGTTGCCCAGACTGGTCTCAAACCCCTGAGCTCAGGCAATCCCCTCAGCTCTGCCACCCAAAGTGGTGGAGGCTTAAATATTTTCATATTGAATATGAAAAAGCCAATAATTCCCTAAGCAAACTGGAGAAACATAGATGTAAAAGCTAAGTCTGGTGAAGGATCAGAAAGACAGAAAGAGAAAAGGAAAGTAAGTGCCCTATTCTTAGAGAAAAGAACATATGGTCAGATTGTGAGAATGTGATCACAATCTGAATATTGGTAGAAATATGAACATTAAAGACACATTTGCTGTGTTTTCAGGTGGGAATGAGATCCATGTTGTTGATAACTTTAAGAAATTTCTTGTTATAAAGTGGCAAATAATGTGAATGAGTTATATATGATTATTTTATTTTTACTACATTATGGAAGGTAGAATATGAGAGTGATAAAATTGAATACTTAGTTGGCATGATTTTTAAGTGAAGTGTTAAAGGAATAGTTTCATTCCTCATTACACATTGCTTAGATTAATGTGTCAGAGAAGTTAAACAAATGAAAGAAAACACATTTAAACAAAAACAAACAGAACTTAGTGATATACATATATTTCTCATTTCACCCCTTTTAATTGTGGTTGTGTGTGTGTGTGTG
>NW_006994915.1:0-719 GCF_000164805.1 Carlito syrichta
CAGGAAATCAAACGTGCTGAAAAGAAAAAAAACAAATAACCCCATTATAAAATGGGCAAACGATATGAACAGATACTTCACAAAAGAAGACATCCGAGCAGACAACAAACACATGAAGAAATGCTCAACCTCACTAATCATCAGGGAGATGCAAATCAAAACCACACTAAGATACCACCTAACTCCAGTCAGAATGGCAGTTATCAACAACTCAAAAAATAACAGCTGCTGGAGAGGGTGTGGTGAAAAGGGAACACTTCTACACTGTGGGAGTGTAAACTAGTGCAACCTCTGTGGGAAGCAGTGTGGTGATTCCTAAAAGCTCCAAAAATCGACCTTCCATATGACTCCGCATTTCCCCTACTGGGAATACACCCTGAAGACCTCAAATCACTCTATAAAAAGATACCTGCACATGTATGTTTATCGCAGCATTGTTCACAATAGCAAGAACCTGGAAACGACCATGCTGCCCATCAAAAGAGAACTGGATTAAACAAATGTGGTACATATACACGATGGACTACTACACAGCCATAAAAAAGAACAAAATCATGAATTTCGCAGCAACCTGGATGGAACTAGAGTCTATAATACTGAGTGACCTCTCACAGAAACAAAAATCCGAGTATCACATGTTCTCACTCATATAATAGACCTTGAACATCCAATGTAATACTATAAGAAAATGACTGACGGTACTGGGAAACTATGGGTGG
>NW_006994916.1:0-12009 GCF_000164805.1 Carlito syrichta
TTTGAGCTATCTTGGTGATCTGGATTCTTCTGCTGAAGTTAGAGCTTTGGTGGTGTGAATTTCCTGCTCTCTTAGGAGTGATGTTAGCCTGTTTAATTGTGATCTTTCTCTTATCATGACATGGTTGTGTGTAGGTCTATAAATTACTTTCTTAGTAGTGTTTTTATGACATCCCAGTGTCTCTGGTAAAATGGGTACTTTTTAAAATTTGTTTTCAGAAATCTTTTAATTTCTGTCTTGATATCTGTGTTGACCCCTAGGTCGTTCAGCAGTCTGTTGTTTAGTGTCAGTGTCTTTGTGTGTGTCAGTGAAATCTTGTTGCTTTCAATATTTATTTTTATTCAACTGTGGTCCAGGAAGGTGAATGATATTACTTCAATCTCATGGAATTTGTTTGCATTTTATTTATAGCCAAAAACATGGTTGATCTTGGAGTATGTTCCATGTGATGACTAGTCGAAAGTAGTGAGTGAAGTGTTCTATAGATACCTATTAAATCCATTTGGCCAAATGTCAATTTGAGGCCTCTGAATTCCTTATTAATTTTTTGCCTTAATGATCCAAGATTGTTAGTGTGATGTTTAAGTTCCCAGTTATTATAGCATTAGGGTCAATTTCCTTTTCAGTTTATGAACTCGTTGCTTTTTAAATCCTGATGTTTTTGTGTTGGGTGAACAATTGTTTAGAATAGATATATCTTGCTTGTTGGTTAAAATATTTATCATTATGTAGTGTCCTTCTTTAATCATTTTAATGTTTGATAGCTTGAAGACTGTTTTGTCTTGGAATCACAACTCCTGCCTTTTTTGCTTTTCATTTACTTGATAGTTTGTTTTCCATCCTCTAACTTTGAGTCTGTGGGTGTGTTTTGTAGTGAGATGTGTTTCCTGGGTGCAGTATATTGTTGGAACATGCTATTTTTATTATCCAGCTTGCTATTCTATATTTGGTGCATTCACCTTCAGGATAATTATTGTAATGTGAGAGTTTTTCTCATCCATGAGGTTCTTATGAAGTTTATTCTGTTTTCTTTTATCTTTTGCATTGATATATGTATATTTTCAATTGTGTAGACAAGTTTTATTCTCTCTTGGTTCTATGTTTTCTTGTAATTTTGTGAAATGCATGACCATTTTTCTTTTCTTTCTTCTGTGCCTAATAGCTTCTTAAGCATCTCCTGTAGAGTTGATCTGGAAGCAGCATAATCTCATGCTGATTGGATGTCTGGAAAGGAGTTTAATTCCTCATCTCTGATGAAGCTTAGTTTATCTGGGTAGGAAAATCTTTGCTGGAATTTTTTTATATTTGAGAACTTTGAAGATGGAAATCCAGTCTCTTCTAGCCTATGTGTTTCTGTATGGTGCCATTCTTTTGGTCTTTCTTGGTAGGTAGTTTGACATTTCTTTCTTGTTGCTTTTAGGCTTTTTCTTTTATACCTACTTTTTGTAAGCAAATTATTATGTGTCTAGAAGTTAGTCTTCTCATTTGGTGTCTTACAATGGATCTATGAATCCCTTGTGTTTGGATGTTTGTGCCTCAGATGAGATGAGGGATGTTTTCTTGTATAACCTCATTAAATGTTTGTTTCAATGTGTTTTCTGTTTCCTTTTGTACTTCAGGTGGACTCATCAGGTGTAAGTCTGAAATCTTGATATAATTGCACATAACTTGTAGACTTGTTCTATCTTTGTAAGCATTATTTCTGTGTTTTTAACAAATTATGTTAATTTCATATTTTGTTCTTCAAGCTCTGATATTCTTCTTCTGATTGGTTAATTCTACTTTCTATGCATATCAGTTTATTTATTTAATAGATGGTGATTTTTATGACCAAAATCTCTGTTACCATTTTCTTCATTTTTATTTTGAGTTTTATTTTATCTTCATTTTATTTATTTCATGGATGGTGTTTTTTATGAACAACATCTCTGTTACCATTTCTTTCATTTTTTTCTTCTTTCATTTCTTTATTTTTCTTTTTTCTGTCCATCTATTCTTCAATCTTGGCTTTTGTTGTCTGAGATCAATCTTTCTGAGTACTCTACTGTTTGAGCTCCAATGTCTGCATTTTTGGTACTATCATTTTAAGACTTTGGGAGTTGCCTTTGTTCTTTCATTGATTTTTCTTCACTTGTGACAGATTTTTATTTTTTTAACTTTTAATTTTTTTATTTTGAAGATGACAGATACAATTCAACATTGGTATACAAATGTTCATTATGCAAGTACCCTTGTTGATGAGGTGTGCCCCTCTTTCCCCAGGCAGACTCCCACCATTGCCAATCTCACTTCCCCACCCCCCTTCTGGCAATTTCCCACAACTGCCAACCCTTTCCTAATAGTATTACAATAATTGGTCAAGGTCCACTTATGAGTGAGAACATATGATACTCAGTTCTTTGTTTCTGTGAAAGATCACTCAGTATTATAGACTGTAAGTGTGACAGATTTTTCTTTCTCTTTAATTCTGTTATACATTGAGAGAGATAATACATTTTCTTCTGTTATTGACTCAACCCTGTATCCTTCCCTAAGTAGAACCTACAGATATGTGCAATTTTAAAACCAGGCTGGAAGAGGGCAGCTATGCTGTTTCTTAGCACTTTGGGTGGTTAAATAAGGTATCTTGTGGGAAGCTGAGATTCAGAAGCTACCTGTAGCTCACGGTGTTCATGGACTGTGATGTGGGACCTATGGTACTCACTTCCCATTACTACCCATGATTTCCATGCAGTTGGAACTTATGTGTATCCCCTAAGTCCAAAATAGCATAAGAGGAAAAAAAGAACAGGGAAGAGGAGAAAAAAATGAAAGAAGAGAAGAAAAACAAAACAAGACAGAAAGAAAAAAGCAAAACCCCAAAACAAAAACAAACACAAAAAAGAAAAATGTTGTACCCATTCTCACACACATACACCCATGTATGAATAGAAGAGAAAATAAATAAATAAAAATGTACCTTCATGCACACATATACTCATACATGAAAAAAAATATCATGAGCATAGTGTGAGCATCTTGTGTCAGGGGCTGAAATTTTATGTTGCTATGCTAAACCAGGCTGACAGTTAATCTGGCAGATTCACCAACAGGATGATCCCCTCAGAGTACACAAGCAACACCTGGATTTATGTGTTTGGTCCTCTGAGTGGCTAACCAGAATTCTTTCACATGAATTGGATACTTCCCAAACTGCTGGGGAATTGGGGTAGGGGGCTGGATCAGTTCATCACTCAGCTATCCTTTTTGGCCACATCATCTTCCTCTGATTCCATTCAAGGTCCTGTAACAGGGCCAGTGTTGGTGATAGGATGACTAGAACTCTGCACCAGTTCTGTCTCTCTGATTCACAGAGATAAAATTCCTCACTCCTGGGCCATGGCCCCAACACTCAGTGGTGGGGACACTGAAGTACTTCTCTTTAGTTTCCAAGAGGACAGTGAAGGTGGCAGGCTTTTGTCTTCTCCACTGAGTCCAAGCACCTGGTTTTTCCAGCACACTCTTGCTGTGGCTTTTGTTGCTAGTGACCCACCTGGCATGAAAGTAGGTGGCAGAGGTGGAACCTGGCTCTGGACACCTAGCAGTAGCCATTCCCCACTGCTTCTTCTAAGATGGGTCTTAATGGGTCTTGGTAGTTTCCAAAGATGACACCTGTTTTCTGCCCTGGGAGAAGTGCTGTGAACAGAGCTTCCTCAGTAGTAATTGCTTCACCAGATGAGACTGGGTCTCTAATTCCTGGATCTGCATTCAGGCAGACACCTGAATAGCCACTAAAACATGTACACACACCCAAATTTATCCTTTCACACACTCATTTTCTCAGAGACTTGCAAACTCTGACTGACTTTGTTGGCAACTTGGAACTGCTCAAATGTGATTTTCTTAATTCATCATCACAGGTAATTGGACTCTTGAACACTTCTTGGCTTCTGGGTGCCCCAGCATACTTCCTATGGGTTTTTGATGACCTGTAGGCTATAGTGTAATGAAGACAGGGGCAGAACCAACTGGATCTTCTGAAGAGTAGAAAATAGAGCAATGTAGAAGACAAAGGCTCTGCCAGATCCTTGATCTAAATAGTTCTCATACTGACTGAAATACTGAAAATACAGTAGCCTCCATGTGAGACTGTTGTGAATTTATCTGCATTGGGCCTAGGAATCTCAAACTAGCTCAATCTGGAATGGTTTTGCATATTTTCCCAAGGTTGATTGAATTCAGATCCAAGCCCTTACCAGTAGGCTGCTACCTGGCTCATGGTATGTGTCTGCCTTAGTCATATAAAGAAGAGATGCAAGGTGATCAGTTTTCTGTCACCTACTGCTCTGATCGCTGGTGAGGAAAGACTATACAGGGTTCCCACAAGATTTTGAAGCTTCTTTCTGCTCCTTATAAGGTGAATTCTGAATACCTACATGTGTTGGTGAATTGTAACTTCTCACAAAGCACTAATATATTTGGGTGACCTGAAAAGATCATGGAGCATGGCATTTTAACCTTAGTGATATCATTTTTTGTGTGTTTTTTTCAATTCAGTTGGCAATGAGGACTTTGTATTGCCTAAATTTCACACTTACTGACAAAGCTTCATAAGCATCATCATCAGTGACAAGGCCAACAAAAAACATTTGTAGCTACTTCATTCTGCACCAACAAAAACTGGGGCAGGCTCCCAATCTTATCACATATAGTAATTATAATCTGAACATTGATATCTCTGTCAGGATAAGTGATGGTGGTTCTAGGACAGATTTTGACACCACAGTCAACAGCCTGGAGACTGACAATACAGCATATTATTACTGTCAATAACATAACTTGTCTGTCACAGTGTGGCAGATCTGAACAAAGAAAGTGCACTGTCTACCTTCTGTATCCCAACTACCTTCTCTATCCCAAATGACCAATTCATAAGTGGGAAAACTGGGGAACACCCAGAAAGTGTCTTTGGAATACTGCTTTGTGCCCTCACAAAAACAGGAACTGGAATGATGCAACTTTGGCTGGAATATTGGTTATTTCACTTAATAGTTTGTGACTTTCAGGATGTTAGTGTAACTTACGTTCTTTGGTTTTTTCCACATGTAATAATGAAAAATGTTTTAAAATCACATTGTGAAACTATTATAAAAATTAAATAATTTTTTTAGATGAATAAGTTTAATATATAAAATGTTTTATAATATTGAATAGCAAACATAGAAAATATTCAATAAATATTATCATTATGATTTTGTTTCAACTTGTAACTACATAGATACAATATTTCCACCTTATTTTTAAATTTTGAATTATTTGATAATTTAAAAATCGTTTTGAAACTTCCACTTTGCAAAACAATGGAATAGCTTATTTAGAATAAACCTAGTAAGACCAACTATAAAAAGCTGGAAAGAATACAAAGCATGCATTTGAAGGCATTAGAGGAGCTTCATGTATTGCAATCTGACTCTATTTTTTATGTTTCTCCTTCATATCATTCAAGTTCCACCACTTCCTTTCCTCTCTGACCTGAATCTATTTTTGTGCTGAAGGAAAAATCTCACCTAATCACTGTCCTGCCTACATAGGACACATTCCATCAGACCATCCTCAGGGCTACTAGGAAAACCCAATACTCTGCATCACTGAGCCAGTCTGGAAAATCTAGAGCCCATCATGCTCAAGTATACCTTTTCTGAATGATAATAACTCTCTCCTATGCTCTTGGCATGTGCAGTGCCATCAACCTGGACACAGGACTATTAATTAAAAAGAAATTCATATATATCCATTATCAATTAAAAGTATCAGCAGAGCATATATTCAAGGATGCAAGAAAAGAAGAAAAGTCTGGAAAGGTAAGCTCTTGTATTCTGTCTTCAATGACCCTTGACACAGGTGCAAGCTCTGAAATAAGTGCCCAGAGCTGAGACTCTGAAAGAAAGAAGGAACCAACAGGACTTAGAACTGTACAGGGCTTTCATCACTCTCATGTGGTTAGAGTAAAAAATTTACCTTCTATGACTGTAAGGAAGGACAGGCCCTGACATCACCATAGTCTTCAGGTGAATCCCCAGCAAGTGTACACACTTGGAGAGAAATGACTCAGGAACAGCAAGACATCACCAGTTCTGATGCCCAGGTTCAAAATAGTACAGTTGTATTATTGTGGTGTATCTCTAGCATTTCTGTCTGCCAGAATCAACAGTAAATTATGCCTGGAGGACAAAACTTATTTCAGAGCAGAGAGCCATTTCTATAATGCTTTAGAACAAATATGTATGCAAATATATATAAATGTTAAGTATATTAAACACAGCCTGATTTTAATCAACAATATCCAGGCATTAAAATCAGGAGAAAAGAAAAGAAAATAGAAATCACAACAAATAACAAGAAATGTAGCAAAGTAATTTTCAGATGTTAGGGAAATAGGATGTTATACGCATAATGAATTTGGTGACAATATAGTTTTTTTAAACTTTTGAATTTTTTTATTGTAAAATTGTGGGGTATATTTCAGGGTTAGGTATACAAATATTTACTGTGCAAGTACCCTTGTTGATGAGGTGTGCCCCCTTCCCCAGGCAGATTTATACTACTGTCAAGCCCACTTCCCACCCCCACCCCTGCAGTTTCCCATTCCAGCCTATCCTTTTCTTATAGTATTGCAGTGGTTGTTCAAGGTCCAATTATGAGTGAGAACATGTGATACTCAGTTCTTTGTTTCTGTGAAAGATCACTCAGTATTATAGGCTCTAATTCCATTGAGATTGCTATGAAGTTCATGATTTTCTTCTTCTTTATGGCTGTGTAATATTCCATCGTGTATATGTACCACATTTTTTAAAATCCAGACCTCTATTGATGGGCAGCATGGTTGGTTCCATGTTCTTGCTATAGTGAACAATGCTGTGATAAATATACGTGTGCAGGCATCTTTTTTTATAGAGTGGTTTGAGTTCTTCTGGGTTAGTCATCAAGGAAATGCAAATTAAAACTACACTGAGATACCTAACTCCAGTCAGAATGGCCATTACAAATAACTCAAAAAATAACAGATACTGGAGAGGATATGACAAAAAGGTGACACTTCTACACTAGTGGAAATGCAAACTAGTACAGCCTCTGTAGAAAATATACATAATTTTAACAGAAATCTAGAAACTATTAAAAGTAATCAAATGAAAATGTAATATATAAAGAATTCAAACCAAGAACTCAATAAATGACTTTAACCTGTGGATTTCAAGAACTTGAAGATCAAAACAATAAGCAAGAAGATACAGTGTAAGCTTGAAAATAAAAATGGATGAAAGTTACATAAAAGGGCATAAGAGATATAGTAGAAAAATATATTTATAACTGAAGTTCGTGAAGAGGAGAAGAAAACACAACAGAGAAAATACTTGAAGAGATAGCAACTGGGAAATATCTAAAACTAATGACAGATAAGTAATGCTATGAATTCAAAATAAGCAAAGTCCACACACAAATCACACCTAGACCCATCTTAGTACCAATGTTGAGTGGTAAAAACTAACACATAACATGGAAGAGATAGAGAAGAGAGATTAAAAGCAACTATTAGAAAATAAGGCAGCCGGGCTCAGTGGCTCAGCCTGTAATTTCGCACTTTGGGAGGCTGAGGTGAGTGGATTGCCAGAGCCCGCGGGTTCAAGACCTGCTGGTGCAACTTGGCAAGACCTCATCTCTATAATAATAATAATAATAATAATAATAATAATAAAATCAGCCAGGCATGGTAGCGTGTGCCTGTAATTTTGGTTACTTGGAAGGCTGAGGTGGAAGAATTGCCGGAGCCCAGCAGGTCAAGGCTGCAGTGGCCGGGAGCGGCCACTGCACTCCAGTCTGGGCGACAGAGTGAGACTCCAACTCAAAAATAATAATAATAATAAAAATAAAAATAAGAAGATAAGGCAAGTTATTTTCAATATAGCAGCAATAAGAATGGTAAACAACTTCTTAACATTAGCAATGTGAAGTTAAAAGACAAAAAAAGTTTTTAAATATTGAAAAATAATAACTGCCAACTTAGGCTTCTATGCAAGAAAATGATTTAGCTGAAGGCAAAATAACCATATTTTTAAAAACCACTTTATAATCAATCAGCAGAAGACCAATTGGTCTTCTGCTGATTGATTATAAAGTGGTACAGGAATTTGGAGGGGAGAAGTAAAGGAAATCCGTATTTAACTTTGAGATTGTGAAAGAAATGGAAAGCAATAGAAGGGCAAAAATACAAGAAAACTTCATAAAATTTGACTGTGTAAAATACATTTTGGCATGTAAATATATGCAGAATTAAAAGATAAGTACAATTAAAACATTGAAAGAAATGCAAAAAAAATCCAAAAAACAGAAGAATATAATTGAATTTAAGATTCACCTCCTGTCTGGAAAGTGGTAGATACTATGTTATGGAAGATATCACAAGTCTAGGATGCAATTTTCATTTCTCTAGCGTACTCAACTGTAGTAAGATAATGTATATCTAATACTAACTTTGGGGTGGAATGAACCAGTACTGCAACCATGCACCAATTCCAGGTAGACTGTAATGAAAAAGGTTAAATAAAAAAGGTAATAACATGCATGACAAAAAGATCACAGGTTAAACACAACTGAAAGGTGATTTAAAACTAGGAGTTGATATATTACATGAGTAAAGTATTAATATTCTAATGTATATGAACTCTTAAAAATGTAGGACAAATAATGAAAGCATAATAGAAAAAAATGAGAGAACAGATAATTTCAGGAAAAGCAAAAAAACCTTTTACTATATTTAAAACCCTTTAACCCTTTTAATTATTAGAAACATGCACATCAAACTACTTTCAACTAACAATTCTCACCTATCCGATTTGAGAAATTTTAGAGGGCCTAAAGTACCTACTTAGGCAAGATTATGGGGAAACAAACACTTACTTTCACAGCTCACAGGGAGGAAATTTAATGCTTTATCTTTGAGGAATAATATAAGAATAACTACAAAATTTCAAGTTGTTACTGTTTGACCCATAATATCATATCTAGGAATGTTTGTAAACTCCCCAATATTGGGAAAATACTGACAACAAACAAATTGCCTGTATGTAAAAGTGTGACGGACACAGCTATAACATTCTTCCATGGAGTTCTTGTCAGGCATCAGAGGGAATCAATGTGAGATCTATTCACTCTCCCAAATGACAAGCTGGAACTTGTTAGACCATGAGGTAATCAGTTGTAAATAATAATGAAATATTTCCCAGAAAAAAAGGTGAATATGATTTGATTTAGTTAAGTGTAAATTATTATTTCACAAATTGTGAATTAATTGATGGTCAGGTGAAAGAAGCAGCACTTGTTTTAGAACAGACACACACATACTCATATACACAAAAGTTAGTATTGTTGGACCAGAGAAAGGACAGAGAGAGCATCGGGCATGGGGAGAAATGTGATTCTTGAGATGACTGGCCCTGGGAGCCTTGAACCCTTGAATAACCCTAAATCACACATTACCTTGTATGAAAACAGGGACCAAAGTAGCACACAAAAGCTTTGCTCTCTGCTTTCAAGCACAGTATTCAACACAATTTGAAGAAAACATAAATAAAACTTTCCAAAAGTACTGGCATAAAAGACAATAAAAATAAAAAATGTTATCCATTTAGAGAAGACAAAAGAGGATGACTCCTACCTCTATAATAATATGGAGAGCACCTCCCTGTTGTGACTAGATCTCAACAAGTAAGGTTGAGATCTAATTAGAGCTGAGACCATGAAGACAATATTTCCTGTGCAGCCATCATTCCTATCCCCACAGGAAATCCCAAGGAAGTGTAAGGAGGACAATGAGACAGACAAGAGAGAAACTACCCATAGATTAGGACTGAGAGAGGACCACTAAAGTGAGGAGTGAGCAAACACCATCTGAGTCTCTGTAGACCACATGTCTGATGAATCTACAGTCACTCCAAAGCCAATTAGAGAGCACTGAGCAACAACATACTGGGAGGTATATGAATTTTAGACATGAATGGAGATTCCAAATTCATAAGCTATTAACTTCAAACTGAAAACTGCCTACATTATTTAGTGTTCCTTCAGTTGTGCACGCTGCCAGAAACCCACATATGAATTCTAAAGGAATGAAAAACAAACAATAGGCATGTTTGAAAATATGCAGGAAATAAGTATACATTACCCTAGAATGATGCTGTTATATAACAGGAAAACAACTATCAGGTTTTTCCCCAGTTTGCCATGAGAAGGGACATGTGCACAACAGTGATTGCAGAGAGAGTTCTGTGTATGTGTCTGATAATAACACTTCAGAGTCCAGACCGATTCTGTGTATTATTATGATTGATATTTCATCATCCCATTTAATAGCTTACAATTTCCATCCAGTAATAATTTTACACTTCTTCCTGCTGCCCACATTTCTAGCAGACTGGGTGGCAGTAGGCAATTATCATTTAGAAAGATGGAGAACTACTAATGAATGGGAAACTGGCTAAAAACCAGTTCATCTATCGCAGCCTGTGACAAGCAAAGTCTGTGTAAACCTGGGGAAATGATTCTAGCTGGACTTGGTGGCTCAGCCTGTAATCCCACACCTTTGGGAGGCTGAGGTGAGTGGATTGCCTGAGCCTTCTGGTTTGAGACCCACCTGGGCAGCAAGACCTCATCTTTACAACAAATCAAAAAATCAGCCTGGCGTGGTAGTGCATGCCTGTAATTCCAGTTACTTGGAAGGCTGAGGTGGAAGGATTGCTGGAGTCCAGCAGGCTGAGGCTGCAGTGACTGGGAGCAGCCAATGCACTCCAGTCTGGGTGACAGAGTGAGACTCCAACTCAAAAAAAAAAAAAAGAAATGATTCACAAAGAAAATACACATGAAGGAGATCTGTGAATGACAGGATCTGTCTAATGAAGGAAAGGAGAGAGGACTAGGTTTCTGGAGTGTGCTCTAGACCTAGAGGGACATCAGGTGGCCAGAGATCAAGTGTTATTCATCTAGGTATGAGGAAAATACAAAACCTTCAGATCTTACCCAAGCTAGGAGTCATGATTTGTTCACATTCACAGTCAGCTCCTGGCTCCAGAGATAACACCGGAATAACCTAGCTTTCCAGCTTTACAAGACCCATGGCTATATTCTGTCAATGACTAAAAGGAAAATGAAAAACTGTGTTTGGTTAGGTTTATATCAATGATTACATTTAGGAAAAAAATGGAAAGAAGAGCTATCTTTCAATACCAAATAAAAATTAACAATCTTGTAACACTCACCTTATAATATTGATCATTTAAGATCATATTTAAAATCTCAGATATCCCATTCAAGGGCTTGCCAGGAGTGACCCTGCTTAGCTTCCCAGCCTATGGCGAATCCTGCGCCTGCGCACCATGAAGTGCCCTGCCTGCGAATGGAACACAAAAGAAAGGAGGAGTCGCAATCCTAATTTCAGACAAAATGCCATTTAAGCTATCAAAAATTAAAAAAGATACAGAGGGCTACTACATAATGATAAAAGGTTCACTCAATCAACAGGAAATATCTATCCTAAACATATATGCACCCAACATAGGTGTGCCAACTTTCATAAAGCAACTTCTAGGAAAACTAAAGAAAGATATTGACTCTAACACCATCATAACTGGGGACTTAAATACCCCACTCACAATCCTAGACAGATCATCAGGACAAAAAATCAACAAGGAGATCCGAAACCTCAATGTGACTCTGGACCAAATGGACTTAATTGATACCTACAGACCACTCCATCCAAAGACCAGAGAATACACATTCTACTCATCACTGCATGGAACGTATTCTAAGATCGACCACATAATTGGACATAAATCAAGCATAAGCAAATTTAAAAGGACCAAAATTCTGCCATGCACTTTCTTGGACCACAGTGGAATAAAGATAAACATTGACACCAACAAAGTCCCCCCAAAACCCACAAAGACATGGACACTAAACAGTATGATGCTAAGCAACTCC
>NW_006994917.1:0-709 GCF_000164805.1 Carlito syrichta
TTCACTCACCTCGGCCTTTCAAGGGTTGGGATTCCAGGCTGAACCCCTGAGCCTGGCCTGTGTTTGTGACATTGGTAGTTGGTATCATCATGCTGAGTCAAAGTCACATTCTATCACTCAGGCTGTAGTGCAAGGGCCTGCTCTTGACCACCATGGTCTCCACCACCTGGACTGCAGTGATCTTCCCACCCCAGCCTCCCAAGTGGGCAGAACATCAGGTGTGTGCCACCACACTTGGCTCAATTTTTTAGCGTTTTGTAGAGATAAGCTCTCCCCAAGGTGCCCAGGTTGGTTCAATCCTGCAGGCTCAGGCCATCCTCTCCCCTCAACCTCCCATAGCACCAGGTGGCAGGCATGATCCTTCGCCCCCAGCCTTCACAACCCTCCTGGGACCCACTGCAAGTGCAGCTCCCTTCAGATGACATGGAACCCTGGTGAAGTCAGCTAGAGTCACCCGCTGATCCCACCATGGGAGAGCGCCTGGTGCAGGGTGTGTCGCTGCCATGGTGCATACCCGTCCACTTGCCTCGAACCCCAGGGTGGACCTGCTCGCTCATCCCAGGGGCTGCCTTGGGGAAAGGGTGGATGAGACTCTCAAACAGTGGGGGACCCGCCAGG
Source organism: Carlito syrichta (assembly GCF_000164805.1). NCBI lineage: Eukaryota > Metazoa > Chordata > Mammalia > Primates > Tarsiidae > Carlito > Carlito syrichta. The sequence continues at coordinate 619 of NW_006994917.1, forward strand.
CGACTCACACCTGTCTCCTTGGAACATGGGAAGGCCGAGATGGGAAGATGATCAGAGCCCAGAAGCTGAGATCATGCTGGACATCATAGCA
>NW_006994918.1:0-1057 GCF_000164805.1 Carlito syrichta
GGCTCGCCCCTCATATTTTAGAGCTATTTGTTATGTGGATATTATGAATCAATCATTCCTGGACTCCAGCAACACTCTGGTACTCTTGATAGTTGTGAACGAGAATCTGGCATTACAAGTCCATTGAGATACTCGGAACCTCTGATTCCGGAAAGAGGAGACTGGAAATTCCCTCGGATATTTTGTATATAAGCCCTGACCTCAGTGTTACCTCATAGTCCAGAAACTTCAGTGGTTACGCTGTTCGTTAGTAGGACTTTGGGTTTAGGTGTTCAATATTCTTTAGGAGGTATTTTTGGGAGGGAACCAGGAATCTTAGATTCCACGTCCCCAGCCATATTCTTGTCATCTTTCTATGGGTATACCAGAGTTTGGTCTTCCAGGCCAACAGGAAACATCTCGATGTTTTGCTTAGAACGAAATAGGAATCTGGGTCACTGTGTCCCTTGAAAGTATCTACACGCTTTACTAAAGAGGAACGAGGAAACTCGGTTTCCATGTAACTTACAAACCTCTGGGCATTTGCTAAATTATCCGTGACTTAAGGCAGTGCTCATACCTAGGAATCAACAGGGACTTTAGCAAATGCTAATCAGGATTCTGGGCGTCCTGATTCTCATATTATTCAGAGCAACGTCCTATATGCATACCACAAATCAGGCATTGCCATTCCCCAGGAATGTGTTGCACCTCTTGATTGTTTTACCTGTGAATCTGGCCTACTGGTCCATTTGTTTCACAGGGTACTGTGAGGCCAGATTCCACAATCCACGAAATCATCTGCCATTTGTTAATGTGATCACTGGCTTCAAGTTTACCTCGTAGTCCAGAAACTACTGCTGGACATACGTTTTCGCATTGAGAATGTGGGATTAGGGATTCCCACATATTTAGGATGTATTCTTAAGAAGGAACCAGCAATCTTCGATTCCAGGTCCCTGGTAAACTTCTTGGCGTATGTGTATTGGTATGGAAGAGTTTGTACTTCTAAGTCATGAGAAAACGTCCGGGTGTCTTCCTGATAATAAAAAAAGAATGTGGTTTATGGGAGGATTCA
>NW_006994919.1:0-2623 GCF_000164805.1 Carlito syrichta
TTCTTTGTTTCTGTGATACATCACTGAAAATGACCTACCTCTTATCTATCAAACGTTCTGCAAAATTCTTGTATCTGTCCATTTTTATGGCTGCATAATATTCCACTGTGTATATACCACGTTTATTTTATCCATTCCAGTTTGATGGGCAACTTGGTTGGTAACATGTTTTTTTGCAATTGTGATTAGAGCTACAAAAACATACTGGTGCATGTATCTTTTGGTAAAACCTTTTCAGTTTCTCCAGGTATATTCTCTACAGGTTAATTGCTGAGTCACATGGTAAGTCAAAATCTTGTCCCTTTACAAACCACCACACAGTTTTCCAAGGATATTGCTGTACTCTTCAGTTCACAGGCAGTGTATGAGCATTTATTTCTTCCAAAATCCTGACCTGCATCTATTATTGTTTGTTTTAATAGTGATGGGCAGTCGTACAGGGGAAATGTGATATTTCAAACTGGTTTCATTTGCATTTTTGGGGGGGTGAGCGAGGCTGAGCAATTTTCATGTGTCTGTTAGCTGCCTGTATCTCTTCTTATGAAAAGTGTCCAATCATGTATTTTGCACACTTTTCAAAGGAATGTTTGTCTGATTTTTCTGAATGTTTGAGTTTCTTATAGATCCTAGATGTTATGCCTTTTTACAGATATATAGGTGGAGAATCGTTTATCCCATTAGGTTGGCTGTATCCCTGCTCTTCTGATGGTTTCTTTTGTTTTGCAGAAGTATATTAATTTGATGAGATCCCACTTGTCGAAATTACTTCTTAAGGCATGGGTATTTAGGGATCTGAAGAGGAATTCGTTTCTAGTTCCAGTTTTCCTAATGGTTTCTCCTGCGTTTTCTAAGATTATTATAATTTGGTGTTTTAAGTTTAGGTCTTTGATCCAATTAGAGTTAATGTGTATGGTGATAGATCGGGGTCTTGTTTCAATCTTTTGCATGTTGTCATCTTTTTCCCAGCACCATTTACTGAATATGTTCTCCATTACCCTGTGGGTCTTGGGGGATTTTCAAAGTTGAGATAGTTGAGAATTTGAGGATTTCATTCTGTGTCCTGATCCATTATCATATGGACCTATTATTGTACCAATACCAGGCTGTGGTGATTACTGTAGACATATAGTAAAGTTTGAAGTCTGGAACTGCAATAGCTCCTGCTTAGTTTCTTTTGATAAGATTCTATTGGCTATTCATGATTCTTTATGGTTTCATTTAAATTCTTTATTGCAATTTCCGTGTGTGAGAAAAATGATGTTAACTTAATGGTTATTTCATCGAATCTGTAGATTGACTAAAATGCCAATTTTTAAATTAACAGAGGTAAGTAAAATCAAGGAAACAAGCACGTCAATTGTCATTTATGACATCAGCCTCAGAACTTTGACATCATAATGGGAGGGACCTTGACTCCTGAGCAATCCTTTCTTCAAGCACTTGTCTACAGAGCTCTGCCAAATGAGGTAGAAATGGTAGATTTCATTCCCAAGAACTGAAAGGAACCATGTGTTCACACTTATCCAAAAATTTCTCCAGGTATAAGTGACCATTTAAAAATTCTCTAAACGAGGTAGTCTTTTTTTTTTAAAGCAGTCTTTTTTGAGAGCACCGTGAAACTCCCAATCTGGGAGGGGACCTGAAGGGCTTGCCCACGAGGTAATCTTTTTGTATTATGATCACAGAGTCCGGTTGGAGCTTGGTTATAGAACAACCAAACAATATTTTAGCACTTTCGTTAGTTTAGAAACTTTTGGATGTTTTTAGTATTGTGTATCAGTCTTTGAGCAGTTTTTCCTACAAGATCTGCACATTGCTTTTGCTAAGATCATAATCAATTTTCCAGAATTTTCAATTATCTAAATTTTTATATGAAGTCAGAGCACAAATACTTAATACATGGTAAATCTCTGTGTTATATTGGTTTATATATATTGGGCCCCAAATTCTCTTTTTTCTGTGTGCCTGATTTTAAAAGCTTGGTGATTTAAAATATCAGATTAATCAGATACTTTTTTGCAGAGTACAGCATTATGTCTTAGAGAAAATACGAGGGGATTCAATGGAAATACTCTTTTAAAAACATAAATTGGGTTAAAATAAAAAGGGAATGTGATTTTATATTTCCTTCAAATATATAAGGGAAACTTTTCTCGAAGGATTGCACATCTGTAACATTTAATCAAAGTTAACAAACAGAAAATAGAGTGCACCAAAAAAGGTAAACAAATGTTAAGAATGGAAAAGGCTGTATTAAATTACGATACTGGTTTATTTTCTAAAATTTTTTATATTTATTATGCATTATGTCTTCTGAAGAGCACTTAGTACATTGAATCTCAAGGTTCAACCATTTATGAATGATATAGATCTGGAATCTCAACAAGTTTCAATTTATGCAGTATAAAACATGCAGAATTTGTATGAGAAACACTGTAATTCTCAATTTTGAAGGCTTAATTATACCTTGTATACTAGCGTATTAAAAGGAAAAGGAGTTATCTTAGAGTATTATACACTTCTTAATAAATCATCCCTGCATAATGAACATTTCTATACATAATTCTTAATTATAAACATTTTTAAGTAAAAATATAGATAACAAATGAAGTAAGTTGCATGT
>NW_006994919.1:4821-5664 GCF_000164805.1 Carlito syrichta
CACTTATTGGTTATTTCATTGAATCTGTAGATTGCCTGAAGGCTACTTTTTACATTAAAGATGTAAGCAAAGACAGGGGGAAAAAAAGCCTGTCAAATTGTCATTTATGACATCAGACTCAAAACTTTGACATCATACAGGGAGGGACCTTGACTACTGAGCAATCCTTAGGCTTCAAGGGTTTGTGTTCAGAGCTCTGCCAAATGCGGTAGACATGGCGGATTCATTCCCAAGGAGTGAAGAAAACTATGTTTTGACACCTATCCAAAAACTTCTCCAGGGATAGGTGACCATTCAAGGATTCACTAAACGCGGTTGACTTTTTTTTTGTAAAACAGTATTTATTGAGAGGACAGAGAAACTCTCACACGGGGAATGGACCTGAGGCTGTTGCCCAAGAGGTAGTCTTTTATTATTATGGTCACCGAATTCTATTGGAGCTTGGTTATAGAACAACCGCATACTATTTTAGCACTTTCTTTAGTTTAGAAACTTTTGGATGTTTTTAGTAGTATGTAACAGCCTTAGAGACATTTTTCTAACAGAATTGAACATCGCTTTAGCTAAGATCATCGTCAAATTTACAAAATTTTCAATTATCTAAATTTTTATATTAATAAGGAACCAAAATACTTACTACTTTGTAAATCACCATGTTATTTTGGTTTATGTATTTTGGGCCCCAAATTCTCTTTTTCTTTGTGCCTGATTTTAAATGCTTGGTGACTAAAAGCTTCAGAATAATCAGATACTTTTTTCCAGAGTACAGCATTATATCTTAGGAAGAGAAAATACTAGGGGATTCAATGGAAATACTCTTTTAACAGTATAAAATGGGTTAAG